>NC_037686.1:17396567-17459067 GCF_003255815.1 Theropithecus gelada | reverse complement strand
CCGGAGCCGGAGCGAGGAGCGGAGCGCGGAGCGAGGGCGCGAGGGAGGCCGAGCGGAGGGCGCGAGGCGCCGCGGCCCGAGGGGCGCGCGGCTACGAGGAAGTGTAGTTTCTTACAGGGCTGAATTGAAACAACTTCAGCTGTTTGCTTTTAGGATGTCTCGCCGCAAGCAAGCGAAACCGAGATCCCTCAAAGGTAAGGAGGAACCCCCTGCTCCCCGCTTTCCCCCATCCGCGAGTGTCACTGTGGGTAGCGGAGCGAGGGCTGCGTGGCCGCGAGGCGTGTGCGCGCGTGAGTGTGAGTGTGAGTGCGGGGGCGCGCGCGCTCCCCTCCCCGCTGAGCCCCCAGGTGGAGCGAGGGTGAGGTGTCGGGGTGGGGGGAGACGAAGACGGGAGGAGGATCCCCGAATGGGGCGGCTGTAGAAAGTGGGCGAGAAAAGACAACAACAACCAAAAAAAAAAAAAAAAAAAAAAAAAAAAAAGAGAGGGAGAGAGAAACGAAATCATCCGGAGGGGGAGAAAAAAAAAATCCCCCGTCTGAGATCTACATCTGGGCTGGAGGAAAAAGTTTCTGTTGTGTGTTTTCGCAAAGAATAAATATGCAAAACCGTGCGGTGCTTCTTTTTTCCTTTTCTTTGGAAGAAGAAAAAAGTCATCTCGGAGAGGGGGGAACAGCCCCCGCTCGTGACAAACGTGGCCCGGGGTCCCGGCCGCCGCCTCCCGCCCGCCCGCGTCCCGCTCGGGTCCTCTCCGCGCGTCGCCGGAGTAAACAGACACGGGCCGCCGCCGGCCGCGGGGACCGTACCCCGGCTCGGGCCTCAGGGCACCCCTCTTGGCTATTCCCAGAAGTTAACCGCCCCCCGCCCCTACTCCTCCCCGCCACCCCTGGAGTCCTTTGCGTTTCGCGGTGGGGTCCAGCTCTCCGTCGTCCACGTTGGAGAGGGAAGTTTGCGGGGCGTGCGTGCGGGATTTTGGGGGCGCACTAGTTGGCTGCGGCGGGGGCGGGGGGCACTGAAGTTATCGATCTGGTGGCTGTGTTGGAATGTGGCGAGGAGAGTCACGTGGCGGCCTCCTCCTCCTCGGCCGCCTCCTCCACCTTCGCGAGCCTCCTCCCGAGGAAATCGGGGGCGGGCGGCCGAGGGCAGCCGCGAGGTCCGGCGCTCCGAGGCGGAGAGCGGGAAGGGCGGGCGGCGGAGCGCGAGGGCCGGAGGAGGGGTCCGCGGGCAGGGCAGGGAACGGGGCGAGGGCCGGGGGCGAGCGCTGGAGGCAGCCGCGATCCCCGCGACCCAGAGGCGGAGGACAAAGGGCGGCTGGTGCGTCCGCCAGGGCCCGCTGGGTCCCGCCGAGGTCCGCGCTGCCCGGCCCCGCCCTCTGGTCCCCGGCGGCGCAGCATCCTCTTCCTCCCAGCTGCCGGGCCGCGGCGCCCAGTGGCCTCGGTTCCCGCACCAGCCTCCGGACTCGCCGCCGGCCTGGGGGAAAGGGGTGGGCAGGGCCCGGTGCCCCACGCCTCCCGGCCCCCGGCCGCTGTGCATTTATGAACTCGATGAACGGAGCTCTCACCGCACACACAAAGCCCTTTCTTCTCCTGGGAAGGGACGGGGTGGGGGAGGGCCTTGCCGATTGGAACGCTTGCTTTTTTCCTAAAGCGCAGAAGTTTTAGTTCGGAAACGAGGTGAATCATTGGCATGTGTCTCCACACTGTGTGTCTGGTGGTTTCCATTCACACGGGCCCCTCCATTTTTCTGGGGGAAACCTAGACCCAGGGCCTGAAAGATCCAAGTGTCGACAGTGAAAAAAGAAACGCCACGGGCGTGCGCGGGTGTCAGGGTAACGGTGGACCAGGCTGGCGCTGGGGAGACTTGCCCGAGACCCCAGCTTTCTTGAAAGTAACGCTGAGCAGAGTACCAGGACAAACCTCTTCCTAGTCACTTGGAAAGAAGAACTTTCCGAGTTGAATTAGGATAGCGGTTGGTGCCTGTCCGGTGGAAAGGGCTCCAAGAAGCTTCTGAAACCCCGTGCAGGAATTTGGGAGGGCTTTTTCTTTTCCAAAAAAAAAAAAAGAAAAAAAGAAAAAAGTTTATTAAAGTTTGTACGATTGGCAATTTTGCTCACTCGCAGCTTCTGAGCATTTGGTTCACCTGCCTTTGGAGTGAATTTACAGCGAAAGTTCGGTTGACTGAATGCGTTTGTTCCCTGTGCTTCCTGAAGAGGATTTCTTCTCATGCGCGTAGGATTTTATGGGCAGTTAAGGGAATCCGTCAGTTGACAGTATTCGCTGGGTAGGCTTGATAAGTCGAACTGCAAAATACCTGTGCAGTTCTTAGGTTAACAAGCAAAAAATGGCAAATGAAGAATGAGTAAAGAGGACATTTTATTCTTTTGTTTTATTGTCATGTTGCAAAATTATCCAAATACCTTCCCCACAAAGACACAGCATCTGTTTCAACTACCAAATTCTAAATAAACTATTTACATTAAAAACAAAGATTTAGCTTCCAGATTCTGTGTGGGCGCGGAACACAGTGCTGTTCTCTCCTATCAGCTACTTGGACAACTCCCAAAAGAGCGAATGGCCTCAGGTGGGCTGGCTGGGCTTTGGGGGATGAGAAGCTGAAGACAGGAATAAAAATAGTACAGTCCTCACTGAAGAGCGGATTGTTTTTCTTCAGGATATACCTTGAAAAATTCATATGTACATGAGCTATACCAAACGAATCATTTTGATATTAGTAGCGGTTTTGAAGAACAGAAAGGGCATTCTGGGTGGCTCTTGTTAAATACCTAGCCTTCTCTTCAGTATTTTGATTTCCCTATGTCTTCTTGGAAGGATCTCCAATTTTTCAAAATGTGTTGTAGGAGTGTTCTGAGTATGCGGATTGTCCATTATACCATTCAGAAGGTCACACTTGGATCATAGAAAAGCTAGGGAGGTGTTATTACGACCTGTGTTCTGGTATAATATTAGTAGTAATATGCAGTGAACAACACTTTGCTATCAGCAGGTATAGAAAGGCAGTCCTGTTGTGTTTCTTCATTTATGAATAACTGATTAATAGGTTTGCAATTAAAAGATAAAAAGTCTGATTTTATTAGATGAGTGACAGTATTTCAAAGCCATGTAGATTACTTTATAACCAACTTGAAGGAGGCATTGGAAACCTTGAAAATGCAATAGGCCCTTCTAAATAAAACATGAAGTTCTGCACTCAATTTCCAACTTCTCTCTTACATACATACTAGTACTTTAACCAACAAGATTTAAAAGATATTGCTGACATGACTGTCAATTTGATATCATAATTTGAAACTTACGTCTCAGGAAAGTCATTTACCTAAGGCAGATAAAAACATGAAGACACAATGTCAGTTAGGTTTGGAGTTTTTATTTTCAACCAAATGCTTAAAAATACAGACCACCAGGACATTGCTATTAACAGTTGAATTTAGTGTGTGAATTCTCATAATTTAGTACTCTGAAGAAATAATTATGTTTACTTGAAAAAGTATGCTGGGTTTTTTGTTTGTAGGAAACTTTAGGGTAACTGTCCTAAGAACCCACCTTCTGAGAGTAGGTACCATATTTCTGGCTTCAGTGGAGCGGGCCCTGGTTGGTCTACTTACCTCTTCTGAAGTGCATTAAACCTGTTAAACACCGAAAAGATGCACTTTTCTATTTGCAAAAGCCGGAAATGTATTTTGAAACATGGAACTCCTTTACCCCTCCTGCCTCTCAAAGCCCTGGCATCAAAATTCTATCAGCCCACATACAAAGTCGAGAAACTTACTCTGTCCTTAGGGTACGAATCTTCAGGATAACACCTTCTGTTTAATGAAATGGAGAATTAAAGCCAGTATTTAGAGGGATGGATGGACAGACAATTAAATGAGTCACTCTTTCTGCCCCATTTATATTATTTGGATATTTGTCTCAATTCCTGAGAGTAGACATGGTACTTGAGTAGATTACCTGACTCAAAATAGTTCTGCTGTCAGCTTATTTTTAGAGGCAGCAAATCAGTTGCATCAAATTGGTCAATTGTGACCTATTTCTATTTTTCTTGCTGGCTATTTATTCTCTTTCTTGTGGTGCCTCTCTGATGGAAGTTTCTCGGCCATTTTACCTAATAACAAACAATTTTTTTTGAAATTTCCTCCAAAAAGCACTGTAAAAAGGAAAAAGTGGTCCACTATATAAAGGTGTGATATATTCAGTAAGAGCCAAGTTATAAAGCTGGGAAGGAGAGAGGGGAGCACTTAGTCATTTAAATAGCCAAGTTAAACACAAGACACAGTTAGGATATCTGAACCCTCAGGTGTTCATAAACCCATACCAGGGACCTCTGGAGAGGAGTGGTGGGAACCAGGGAGAAAGAGAGCCCCAGAAGTGCCTTGTTTAACTTGGCTGTCACAGTAGCTAACCCTTTGTAACTTGGCACATTTTGAAGTTATCACACTTGTGATTGACCTTTCCCCCATTTACCTTCTTTTGTACTTATGAAGGTTTATTTTATTTTATTTTTTGAGTAATTTATTTAGAAATATAATAGAGTGGCAAAACTTAGCTTGCAATTTAAAGAAGAAATGTAAACTATAGAATTTGAATGTAAAGGCAATGGATTTTAAGCCCAAAACCTTTTGAAAGTAAGAAAACCTGTGTATTAGGCTGTATTCTCTAGTGGAAAAGCTCTACAAATTGTAGGTGTTAGAAAAGCTACCTCAGGGAACTTGGACTGGCCCTGAAATTTAATAGAAACATTCAACTCTCCAGCCCTTATTTAAACACATTTTTTTCTGTCATTTTCAAAGTCAAAATATATATACTTATGGATAGACAGGTGAAGTATAACAAAAAAAGTGTTTTTCTTATATTTCATATGTTTCATTTCTTAAACAACAACAAAAAAAACTGATCACTGAAGATTGAGTTTTGATTTTGGAAATGATGCCATAATTAGGAAAAAAGCCCCCAATTTTGTGTGTGAAGGTAATTGTTTTAAGACAGTGCAGTGCTTTGCTTTTAATTTAAGAATTGCAATATGGCTTTCCCTCAAAATTATTTTTAGATAGGTTGTGACTCCCTTTTTTCCTGATTAGATTTTAACCTAAGGTAAGTTTTTAAAAAAATATGAAAAGATACATACGCACACACAAATTAGAGAGAGATTTCTTTTCATGACTGTACAGGCGAAATTACTAATTGTGTGGCACACAGAAATGTATGCTTTACTTTTGTACTTGTATGCTAAAAAACCTGATTATTGGAAACACTGCAGAAGCTCAAACAGTGTTTGACATCCTTACTCCTTCAGACACTTGCAAATGTTCTTCTATTCATCTATCAACCAGTGACTGTTTCTTCCCTCCACCACCTCTAAATTATACTGACTAGATGTTGAAGTCATTAAATTGATTATAGTCCAATCAGTAGACAATCCGACATAAACAAAAACAGCAATTACAGTTGGCAAGGATCCCATGAGTGCTAGTCAAAGTTCCAGAACTGATGGTCCAGTGAGTCTCTTCCAAAACGCCGGTTTCACGATTTCAGCACTTCTGGCAGCATCTTCTTAAAGTGAGGGCACAGAAATTCATAAGATTCCACTTGGCCTTAAAAACAAAAACATCTGTTTGATGCATGAGTGGATTGTTGACTTTTATTCATCCAGCCAAAAAAGGACAAAAAATAGGATATTGGACATAAAAGCATACATGTAAAAATGAAATTACAAAGGGATTTGAGATTAGCAGGCAGCCTTTTATAAAGCAAGCTGTTAATAATTTTTCTTTTTTGTTTTGCCAGAGTATTTCCATGTCCTTTAAAAATCACTGTAGTTATTCTTATTGACAGCAGTGACGTCTAACAGTGATGACAGAATTTTTCAACTTTTTGCTTCCGGTAATTATACTTAGTTCTTTGTACTTGCTTACTTGGTCTAGTGCAAGACTTGTAGCGTATTTGTAGGAGATTTCTTTTCACCTTAGAGGAACATTTGTACCTGCCTCCCTCTATTTTTAAAGGAAGTCTGTTTGTGAGGGCTCGTTAGTCTGGTAAATTCTAGTTAAATACTTGTTGACATAAGTTGAAGCATATTATTAAGTATACTTGCTTGAGTTTTCATTTTGATGTAAAAGCATGTAATAAGAAGAAAGAGGTTTTGATAGTAGAAAAGAGTAGGTCTACTAAGATCAATTAAGAATTTTATGAAGGGTCTGTTTTTCCTATTAATGTGTTTTATTAATTCATCTGTCAGGATTCACATTGCTGGTTTACTGTCATTAATTCTGTTGCCACAGAATACATTCCTCATGGTTGGAGTTAATGGATACTATGTTCAGTTTTTCAGTTAATTTTAAGAGAGAAAATGATTTGAGGACTTGCAATATTTGTATATTTTAGCAGCCGTCTGCATTGTTAAAATGTAAATATTATCATTAAGTAAGATGTGAAATAATGCTTTTGAATTGAATGAGATTTTGATGCAAAGGCTGATACTCTACATCAAACCTGTAGCTAAGTATTTTCCCAGATGTATTTAATTTTTTTCTTCATTGACTCCTGTTGTGCTGTCAAAGGTGAAAGTTAGTTCTAGGGGTGGGGGAGATGCATGCAACTTTCTAATCCCATTTCAATTAAGTCTGAAATGTTCCTGTTTTTTGTTTGGGGATTACATGGTGCTAGGATTGCATACACCTTGTTTGTTGTAATGAAAGCCTACTTGTCTGATTTAATATGTTCTGCAACAGTGTTATTGCAAAGCAATTAAAACTTAAACATTAAAGTTAACATTAGTAAATTTAAATAGCTCTGTTATAGTATTAATCAAATAGTGTAAGGAAAGCTTTTAAATGGTTTAAATAATTATGCAACTCTTGGCATAAAAAGCCTGACACAAGATAAATCTTTGAAAACTAAGTAGAATCACTTTTTTTTTTTTTAATAAAAAACTTTAATTTTAGGCACCTTGGGCTTTTAGCATGCATCACATTCCACCTCTAGTATAAGTAATTATGCCAGTTTAGTAATTATTAGAGATGAAAGAAATTCAGTAAGATATGAATTCTTTAAAAGTTCAGTAGCTTCAGTGTGAGCAGGGATAATGATCAAGCAGCAGTTATCCTGCTGCCTGGGGACCTTGCCACAGCTACAAGCACTGGGCTGATCTTGGGGGTATCATTATTATGGCGGCATATACTATAGTTAGTGTTTCTACTCTAGTTGTCAGATTGCAGAGGTTTATAATTTGGTCATTAAACAAACTTAGATTCCAGTATGACTGTGTAAAAACTCTCCTTCCTTAGAACATTTTTTTAAAATAAGATAAATTCAAAAATTATTATTTTGGGGCAGCATCTCTTTTAATTCTATGGGATAGTAAATGCTTTGAAAAATCCTGAAAAGAAAAGAAATGTGTAAGTCTGTCATTTTTCTGTGTATATGTGTTAGGTATGTGTTCATTTTGAATCTTGTTTTTAAGATGATTTGGTTTGGAAAGCATATATACTATTCGTGCATGATCATAGCTCTCCCAATCTGAGCAAGGTCAAGGGATTGACATTCAGAATATCCATTTTCATAGTAGTGCAGTTTTTTTGATTTATATTTCAGTATTTTGGTTCTGATCATTTTTTTGTATATGTGAAACCCAAGAGTTTTAAGTCCCTCAGTTATCACCACATAGTGTGAGACACACACATACATAATGTACATACACAGAAACATACTCTAAACCTTCTATAGGAAATACACTTTGTTTAGTAAGTCCCTATAAGTGTTAACAATGTTTTAAGGGAAAAATTGGATTTTTTTCCAATTAAAATTGGTGTCATTTAAAGAATATGTTTCCCTTTTGAAATTAAAATCAGCGTATCATTGAGTCTCATTATTTCACTAATTTTATTACCTTCTCTTTCCATCTTATGATTGGCTTTTTCTCAAAATTTATTATCCCATCAGGATACTGTGAGGGATATGATATGTCAAGATGGAAACTTATTTACCTGATAGGGACAAAATCCTCATCGATTACAGACAGTTCCATATATTCATACAAAATACATTTGTGAAAACCTGTAGTGAGGTGAAGAGTCCACACAGTAAACTATAACTTGCTATATTGTAGGAGTTTCTGTGACCTGGAATCTAAAAAATAACACTATTCTTTAAACTTTATATTGACTTTAAGAAACAATTTCCAGCATTTCATACACGTTCTTACCTAATATTCTTGTCTTTCACAACAGAGCCAGATTAGGTCCTATTAGTGCTTGAATAAGACTGTATATTAATTGCTTTCAGCATTCCTAATGATTTAGGTTGTCTTAGTTGTGTTAAGTTTATTAGACATATGCTTATCACCACCATCAGCACCTTTTGTCTTTCATTGATTACTTTTATACATTAAGAAAAGGAAAAAGGCTGTAACGTCTTCACAAATGTTGCTCCACCAGGTACTAAGGAAGCCAAAACACAATCATTGCTTGAATGCTGATGTATGGAGTCTGAAGTTCCTATACGTAGGGGGGTTTGGGGTTGTCATTGTACAATCTGCCAAGTTATATGATGTTTTGCAGACCTGAGGCAAGGGTTAAGAAGAACTGTGGGCTCAAAGGAGTGCATATTAATTCCTGAAAAGAGTTGAAAATAAAAACAAACAGTTATGGTCATAAGTATTGTGACTTGGATACTAGTGCTTGTAGGTAAATAGTTGTAGAGCAGGAGGAGCACGGGGGCATCCTCTGATTTGCCGTGTGCAGTTTTGAGAAACCATTTACCCTCTGTACTCTAGGATTTAGACTTTCTGTAACTAAAATGAGGAAGCTCATTTAACAAGTTTTGGGGGGTTTTTGTTTTGTTGTGTTTTGGTATTTGATGCCTGTTTTATCCCAGGCACTGTGCTAAATTCTGGGGATGCAGCTGTGAACCAAACAGATACATAAGCCTTGCTCTTATGGAGCTTATAGTCTAGAAAACTGGTTGAGAGTTTACATACCTTCCATTGCTTTTTAGCTTTTGGAAGAAAGCTCTGCAGGTGAGGAGAAGGACATACATGTGTATGGTATGTTAACTTTTTCTGTGAGTTGGGTCAGATGAAGCAGTTAGACAAAAGGAGTCTCAAAAGTTTGATGAGCTCTGCTTTTTAAGAATTGCAAGCTTTGTTTTCTCTTATAATGGAAAGGGAAATATGTCCACTTGAACTGAAACAACTAAACAACAATATATAGAACTCTTACTTCCCACTCTTTTGGACTTAGATCATTGAGGTTGCAATATCTTTTACCCTTCTTAAAAGTTCTGGATAACATTTTTGAATGTTATTCATGCAATGGTGAAGCTAATTAATTTTCAAAATTGTTTAAAGAATTTAAGGCATCCTTTAAGATAATTGGAGGTTTTGGAGAATGTGTATGATGTTGATATTAAAAAACAACAAAACTCAACTTCAGTTAGGAATCCCTGCTATACAAAATTGAGGTGAAAGAACTCACCAGGTACTTATTCCATTAAATGTGCAGGCGTAGAACACTAGGGAATGCAGCAAGTTGGTATTAAAAAGTCCATAGTGTGCAGGTTTGATTATTTTTCTCCTGAGAGATAGGTGAATGCTTCGAAATAAACTTTTACTGAATCATGGATCTTAAGTGAGACAATTTAAGGATAATGATATTGGGTGTCTTGATGGTCTTCATGTTCAAAGATGTGAGCACTGGAATGAATGGTGATGGTGGAGTGTAACTGACCAAAGAAAAAGATGATCAACATGAAATCCCTTTTGCCTCCTCCAACATCATACAGGTCATTTACATAACTATTGCATCATTATACCAAATTTTTAATCTTCAAAATAAAACCATTACAAGATAATAACATCATTTTATAGCTCCTGTTAAATGTAACTGTTTTTTATACTTGCTGATTTGCATATTTAAAACCCAGTATGAGTGTGATGGGCTGGCAGACCTCTATGGTGGCTTCTTAGCTCTGTCTTTGTCCCTGTGTCCCCAGGCTAGGAGAGTCCTTAGCCAGTTGGCTGCCCTATACTAAGTGCTCAATAAACTTCAGTGGAATCAGTGTCACTTCATTTCCTAACAGTCAAAAAAAGGTATCAGTGACTTCTGAGTTCCCTTGTAGCTCCAGCATCCTAGATTCTTATATTGAGAGATTGTGATTCTTGCAAGTTGATCAGTAATTCATATTAATGGGGCAAACGTACTTTCAAATTGTGAACTTGACTGAGTTGTAGCTGGTGGAACAAAATCAAAGACTGGCCAAAATTTCCAAACACAGTTTGGACAGCCTTACTTTCCACTGCGATTTCTTATCAAGATCCCCCATTTAACTGTGGCCATCTAAAACATTTGAGCCAAGGTCAAAGTGTGTTGTTTGATTTTATTATTTATTTATTTATTTATTATTATTATTTTTGAGATGGAATCTCACTCTGTCGCCTAGGCTGGAGTGTAGTGGTGCTATCTTGGCTCCCTGCAACCTCCACTTCCTGGGTTCAAGCGATCCTCTCACCTCAGCCTCCCTAGTAGCTGAGATTATAGGTGTTCACCACCATGCTTGGCTAACTTTTGTATTTTTAGTAGAGATGGGGTTTCACCATATTGGCTAGGCTGGTCTCGAACTCTTGACCTCAAGCGATCTGCACATCTTGGCCTCCCAAAGGGCTGGGATTACAGGCATGAGCGACCACAACCTGCCATAGTGTGTTGCTGTAAAGATAGCATTTTAATTTAGTTTGACTGGCCACCTTCAATTCATGTTCATCCATTTGTCCAAATACTGGTACTCTTTTCATGCAGCAGTGTGTCCCAAACCTTTAGTGATGTCCATGGCTTCACTTTGAATCTCTTCTAGGCTTAGATTGTGGATTTTCAAGTCAGTGTTGTAATAATAAGGGCTCGAATAGTGTTTTCATCTCACATCTTATGAGAGGCTTTTTCCAACCCACCTAACTTAAAGTGACCCATCTCTATTATTCCCTCTATACGCCGTATGTCAAAGAAACTATGGCACTTCATTTCCTGGTTTCTCTATAAGTCTTTTGAGAACAGTTTGGTGTCCCTTTTCTTTGAATCCCCATAACCTACAATGTAGACAGACAAATGTAGACACACAAACAAATGCATTAATTCAGCCAGTTGATTAATCAACAAATATTTACTGTGTTTTACCAGTCGTTTACCAGTCTAAGAGTGCTAGCAGTTGAGAATGCTATGAAGGAGACATATTGTCTATATCCTGGTAGAATTATGATAAAGCAGTGGAAACATATTAAATAAACAAGATGCTAGTAATTTACATTCCTTTGAAGGGACAGCACCGATGTTAATGAGACCATTTAACAGAGATGTCAGTGAGGTCAGGGAAGGATTCTGGAGGAAGCACTTTCAAGCCAATCCTGAAGTTTCGTATGTTTTCGAATGAAAGTTATTGAACATGGTCATGCATTCTAAAGGATTTTTTATTGAGCACCAAGTATGTGTCAGGTTCTAGGGGGACAATACGGAACCAGTCAGACCCAGTTGCTCATGGGTTTCATGGAACTAACAGTCTGTGAAGACATATTATACGCCTCTTTGTGTCTCTCATAATGTTAACTTTAGATTTTACTTAGTTTTACAACAATAGTGTACTTTCAGTTCGCACAAGTGGTATCCCTTTTGTGTCATTGGCACATGGCTAACTTCTGTGCAAGTTCTGGCCATATTTTAATTGTGGGCCTAGTTTTGCCATTCAAAGTAAACTACCTACAGCTACATTCATTGTGTTTTCCATTACCTAAGTCTATTAACTTTCAAATATCTGGGTTTGTTTTAATCCTTATAATGCTCTCTAAATACTTGATCAACTCACTCATTCTGGAATTGTGAGACAATTTAACAACTGTTCTCTATTTTATCTCTTAGATATTTAAGAAAATATATGTTAGTCTTTGCAAATTCTTAGCACAATTTTCACATCAAGGAGCTTAGTAAATAGTAAACGATGATAGTGCATCGACAATTCATTAGTATATTCTGTAATTAAAAAGAAAATGACTGGGTGCAATGGCTCATGCCTGTAATCCTAGCATTTTGGAAGACTGAGGTGGGTGGATTACCTGAGGTCAGGAGTTCGAGACAGGCCTGGGCAACCTGGTGAAACCCCATCTTTACCAAAATATAAGAAATTAACCGGTGTGGTGGCACATGCCTGTGGCCCCAGCTACTCGGGAGGCTGAGGTTGGGAACATCACTTGATCCTGGGAGGTGGAGGTTGCAGTGAGCTGAGATCACGCCACTGCACTCCGGCCTGGGTGATAGAGTGAGACCCCGTCTCAAAACATAAAAACAAAAAAACAAACAAAAAAAAATGTAGAAAAACTGTGAAAGATTAAAACAGTAATATGTCTACTAGCACTTTTTTCCACTTTCAACTCACATTTCCTATGCATTTTCTGTTGTCTTTATTCTTAATTGTAGTTTTCACACACACACACACAAAAGTCTGTGAGAGGTTGTTTGAATTCAACCCTTAACCATCCACGTAATTCTCCGAGATAGGTCAGAGTGAGATACATCGGTACTCTGGATGGCCAATTATATGTTGCCCCTTCCAACTATTCTTTAAATATCTGTTCCATGGTTAGACAGAGACAGTGAGTATAGCTAGCTGGGGTAATGTACCCAGGGAGCTAACTGGGACAATCTTAAATTGCAATGTATATATGTGCGTGTTTTTTTTTTCCCCCCAAACAGAAGCGGGAGGTCTCTATGCTGTCCTCCTTCCTAAATATATTTCCTAGCAGCCCTTCCATATAAGCACTTATGGTCTCTCCCCTTTATTCTAATGACTCAACACTATCCATTGTATGGTGGGCTGTTGTTTAGTCCATCCCCAGCTGCTGGTCATCAGGGTGTTTCTTTTTAGTTACTTATCTGTGTTGCAGTAAGCATACATACATTCCTGCTGATATGTATGATTTTATATACATGGGATCAATTCCTAAAAATGGAATTGCTGGTTAAAGAGAATGTGCATTTAAAATTTTAGTGGATATCGCCAGTGTGCCCTCCATAGAAGTAAGACCAATTCACACTGCAGTTGGCAGCAGGGTTAGAGAGTGTCTGTGTTTAAATACTTCATCCTTACTAATGCGACTTGTGAAAAAACAAACTGGTATTTAATTGACATTTTAATTAGCATTGCTGTAATTGTGAGGTAGATTCAGCATCATTTCAATTGTTTATAAACTATTTGTATTTATTTTTCTGTGAATTGCCTTTTTATTTCCTTGGGTTTTTTATCTTGTGGTTTGAAAGAGCAGCTCATATTATTAAGAAAATTAGCTCTTTGCCTGACTTGCATGTTGCAAATATTTTCCCCAGTTTGCCTTTTGACTTTGTGGGTGGTAATTTTTTCTCTTTTGCCATACAGAACTTTCAAATTTTTATTTTTGGTATTGTCAGTGCTTTCCCTTGTAACAATGGATTTTGTGTCTGACATATTATAGAAAGGATTTTTTTTCCTAATCTTTCTTTCCGTCTGTGTTCCCCATTACCCTGGCTGCAGTGCCTTGTTCCCCCACCTCCATCTCTGCGTCCCCAGCCTCGCAGAATATTTCTGGGAATATAGTAGGTGCTTAGCAAACATTTATTAAATGGGGGGAAGTATAGTGTGGTGGTTAAGAACATGGGTGTTAAACTAGACTCTGGGTTGAAATTCTAATCTGGTTGACCTTGGACAAGTTATTAAATCACCTGGTACTACAGTTTCTCCATCTGTAAATGAGGGTCCTACTAGTACCTAATTCAAAGAGCTCTTGTGAGAATTAAGAGTTAATTAGTATAAGCTCTTAGAATAGTGTCTGGTAGATATGAAGTACCTGGTAAATGTTTCTTCTTACTCTCAAAGGTTTTTGCACTTCTGTACACCCCATAGCATACCACTCTTTTCTATTCTAGAAAGTTCTTTCTTGCTGTGGTTGAAGATTGGGGATTTTTACGTACCTATGTGGTAGCACATAGCCCTTTCTGAAGCCTGTTTTGAGGGGGCTAGAGGGATCCTCACAAAGTCTTTGCTGAGTTCAGTCTGCCATGACAGGCACCTTCACCCTGGCCAATGCAGTAATCCAGTCCAAAATCTAACTTTGCTTTGTCAACATAGATAGAATTAAGAAAGAAAAATTCCTGCAGAAATTCCAATTAAAAGATAATGGAAGCATAAAGTGAAACTAATTAATTTTAGCACCTCTGCCATCTTTTCTGGTAAGTTGGGTTGGTGTCTTTTAGGTTCTCTGCAAAAGGGCCAGTGCTAATTTACAAAGGTAGTCTAATTGTTCTTGGGAGAAAGGAACTGGAGACAAATAATTCACATATCATTATGAAAGTTTAATCATAGCAGATTTATTAATAATCCTTAAATTAAAAAGGTAAATCCGGGCTTGGGTTTACAAAAGAATTAGTGGAACGAGGGGATGATTTTCTGC
This sequence comes from Theropithecus gelada, assembly GCF_003255815.1. NCBI lineage: Eukaryota > Metazoa > Chordata > Mammalia > Primates > Cercopithecidae > Theropithecus > Theropithecus gelada. The sequence goes on along the minus strand of NC_037686.1, from coordinate 17,444,595 downwards.
ATCACCTCTGTCATCAGTAAATTTGTCTAGAAGCACTTTTTCTTGGCTTCAGAGAGAGATTCTGTGTTGTCTAGAAGCACATGTGGGTATAGAGTTTGAATGTGGAAGGAAAATGCAGGAATGGTCTGCTGACTGGCAGTTAACTCCCATTCATGCCTGGCTGTGTCTAGCCAGTGCTTTAATTTTATTCGATACCTTATTTGGGGGCAGATTGACATTGCTTTCCTCTTGGTTTCTGCTTTATTCTTTCTGCAGTAAATCTTAACTGTTCAGCTTGCTTTAATTTCCCCTTAACTTCCCTTGCTTGTTCAATCACAAGTCTTACTCTCTCTCTTCAGTTCATGAAATCAGCCAGGCCCTACTGCTAGATTGCTTGACTCTGCTGGCCCTTTGGGTTTTAGAAGCCAAGCCTCTGTCTGCGCTCGCTAGTTGACCTTGGCATTCACTTGTCCGGTGACACTCTTCATAGACACTATCTTTTCTTTTAATTTTAACTAAATGTAAACTGTCATAAAGTTGTCTTTCTATACTGACAAAGTCTAAAACCTTAATATATCCAATCAGATGACTTTCAAAGAGCCATTTATACTTTTTTCTTCAACCTTAATGCTAAATGAAGTGAGAGCAATAGTCATGAAAATCAGAGTGGGGAGAGCCAAGAGGATTGAGAGAGGCCACTTTTAATGAGTGGAATATCTTTAAATGATAGAAAGTGACAAAGGAAATTTCACTTTGGGATCGGTTAATATAGATATTCTGGGAAACACTTTTAAAAGGGTGTTGGGCTCGGGTGCTAGTTTAGTTTCCTGAAAGGCCAGCCAGAGGTGGGGATGGACATCTTGTTAGGTGAGGTACAGTGTTTTGAGCACAGGAGAGGATACAGATCATGAGAGTTTAGAGCAGGGAAGACCCTAGAGATGACCCACTTGCTGTCTCCAAGACCCAGGGACTTAAATGACTTACTCCAGGTCACACCATGACTTCGTGTCAGACTAGGGAGGACAGTCTCAGTCTCTTGATTTATAATTCTAGGAATTACCTTTCATGGCTATACCCTTTTTAGGTGATAAAAGGAAAAGTGACTTTTCCAACCCTTTCAGACTTTTTCTGAAAGCCAAAATCACAGGCACACTGCGCTGAGAGCATCACCTTCGTTATTCTAGTCTGAGCAGTGGATGTCTCAGTGCTTTGGTCCTGTGTGTGCAGTCGGCATGTCACAGGGGAGCCAGTGCCTGGTGGACCCGCGTTTGAATCCTGCACATTAACAAGCTACGTGTTACTGAATCTTACTAAACCTCAGTTTTCTTACCAGTAAAATGTTAGGAATCTACCTTGCAGGACTGTCATATTAAGAAACAAACATCAGGTGCTTAAAGGATGTTTAGCTCTTAGCAAATTACTAACTGGTAATATTTTTTTATTCTGGATGAAGTTCTCTGGGAAGCTGGGGAGGCCTGCATGTTTTATCCTCTTTATGTTTATCTCGTCTGCAAAGTCTTTAGGGGTGGTACTCAGTATTGTGGCTTCTTTGCCACTTTATGTGGAGAAGAAAATATTTCCCCTTCTAGAGAAAGCCTAAGAGGAATCGTGTGAACTTTTATATTCAACTCTTAGTAACCATTCTCTGCAATAAAAGGTGGGTAATGGAGCTGGAGGAGAGTTGAGTTCGCTATTTATGACAAATACCTTATGTGTGGGCACCTGTTCAGTGTTTCAGAAGACACCGTGTCTTCCTTTGGCTTTCAATGTATCCTTTGTCAGTTATCATTCCCCACGTTTTATAGGTGAGAAAACTGAGTCACATACACTGGGCCCATCCAGTTAGTATGGCTGAAGCAGAAAACGAACTCGAAAGTGGGCAGTCTTTCATCCCATACTTTAAAAATGAAGAAGCCAAGACTGGTCATAAACCAAATCAAGATGTAGAAATAATTAATCCTCTGGCCACCAGATCTCTCCTCTGATGTTCCTTTTGACTTTAGGCATTTAGATCTGAGTTCCCTGTCCTATTCTACTCCCCTGCCCCTAAGAGAAAGTTACTTCTCCAAGAAAAACTGTGATAGGATATCAGTCCTTTACATGTGAGAGAGCATTAAAAGCAGCGGAAACCTGACGAATCTCTAATTGTGTAACTAAAGGCTTTGTGTTCTGATTTAAAAAAAAAAATTGAATGCCTCTGGAAGCTGATCTGGGAGATATTTTAGTGGCGGTGGCAAGGGGGTGCTGGAGCGTTTTTTTCATTGCTGGTGAAATCTTGAACTACTGACTTGTAGAAGTTGAGTAGACTTGGAAAGGTCTTTCTTCTCGGTGCTGTTACTCAAAGGTCAGGAGATTTGCTTGGGTGGAGCCCATCAGCTTGACTTCTGGGAAAAAGTGAGTGATGGTTGTGCCTGCAAAGATAATAGCAATGCACCTGGCTTTGGGCTGAGTAGCCCCTGGTAATACCGCACTGACAGTATTAAACACACCATGAAGCAGAGAGAGGGGAAACAAATTCATATTTCCCACTGGCAGATGAAGGCACTTGACCATCCAGAAGCTATCCCTGTTTTGTTTCGTTTGAAATATACTACATTTGATACAGTTTTTCTTCAGGGCTGTGAAAGATGGACATATCCATTGCAGGGATAGGTTGTCCTAAGGACTGGTATGGCACTGATACCCTCTGTGGAGGGGACTGGGCATGACTTGCCACTGTTTCTGAAAAAATTACTCCAATTCTGATATCCTAGAGATGGCATTTCAGAGACAGGATGTACTTTTTTTTTTTTTTTGGTAGTGTTGGCTAAATGTAAGGTTTCAAATGTGTTGGATTTTAAAAAACTACCAACAGCAATAGCAGGATTGACCAGATTATTTTCCTTATTATTCTCTTTTAAAAATAAGATGAGCCCTGGCCCCTCTGCCCACCCTCTGAGAATATGCTCCCTCGTCATATATATTTACATATACATCTATCTATCTATCTATCTATCTATCTATCTATCTATCTATCTATCTATCTATCTATCTATCTATCTATCTATTGAGAGAGTGTGTGTGTCCTTATTAAACTACATGCTTATTAATCTACATAGTAAAAAAAAGCAAAACAAATAAATATAGGTGTTTATTTATCAGCCATTTCCTCCATGTGTGATTGATTTAGTTGATATTACTTTATGCATATTTGGAGATTATCTGGAAATAATCATTTGAAAATATGTTTACATATAGCATTATTCTATAAAATATATACTATATACTCTAGTATATAGACATATGTATATATTTGTATGTGTATATGCTACATTATATACATAAATACTATACCAATATATGTGGTCACATTATCCTGACAAGTCAAGATTGAGACAGTATAAGTTAAGTGGGAACACATTTCCACAAACAACTATTAATTTATAGTTACTATGATAATGGCGTACACGTTCACTTTTAGTTCTATCTGGGTAGCTCTGTAAATTGTGTATTGATTATGCTAATGGCACTCGTGTCTTTATTACTTGTCTGCAGATACATGCAGATTGAATGCACATTTGGTGAGATGGTCATTCTGTAGGAAAAAGTACATTTTTAAAACCTGGCTTTTGGAGAGATTGTGTTAAAACTAAAGAAAAACATTAAACTCATATGGACACCTAAGGAATTATTTTTGTGTCCTAGGAAATGAAAAGTGCAGTTAAAAAGTTTAAAACAAATGATGCCCTTATGTTTTCTTTGTTTCAGATTCCTTAAGGAAAGTGTTGCAGAAATGGAACTAAATCAATAATGATCTATTTTTATAGTTTATTTTTGGTTGTGTGGCTTTTCTTGTTTTGTTTATCAGGCTGAAGGAACCTTAGACATTTAGGGTTGTATGTATTTTAAAATTTATTAGACCAACTAGGGGAAGACAAAATGAATTCCTTTTTTTCAATTATACATAAATTTTCTTGTAGTTTATAATAGCTCATAAGGTATAAATCACAGCCTCATTTTTTTTTTTTGCTCTGATCTTTCATTATACAAATTTGTGCCTTTCGTTATATAGACTTTTTAAAAAATTTCTCTTTTCCTGAGTCATCATGTTACCAAGGCAGTTGTTTGGAAAATGCTTTCTTATCTTCCTAAGTGGGATCATTTCTTACAAATGTGGACTTTCTACTTATGTGTTAGCTAGGAAAGAAAAGAAAAAATGTGTTTTCAAATTATTTTTCTCTTTGTTTTAATGGCATTTTGATTCTCAGTTTGAGAACCATTTGGAGCTGCTGAAGGGGGAAAAAGAAAGAAAAAAAATCAACACTTTTTCATGTTCCTGGGTGAAATAAATCTGTTTAGTGGAATATTAAATGCCCAAAATGTGATTAATTGACAAACTTTAGACAAATCCAATTGTCCTTGTCTTTCAAATATATGATTGTAGTTAAGGAGAGGAAATTCCTAAATTAAAAAAAAAAAAAAAAGAAAAGAAAAAAAGAAGAAAGCAAGTCCAAAGTCACTAGTAAAGAGAATTGAGTGATACTATTGTATTGATTTTTGTGAATGAGGTTGGGGTTTACCTTCTCAAAATGTGAAGGTGAGTATTGCTACATTGCATCAAGCCAGTGTTTCCTGATTCAAACAAAACACTTTCCCCCAGGCTAATGTTTCAGCAAATGTTGAGATAGTTAACTTTAGGTGTCCAATTCAGAAATGTTGCAATTTGATTGGCACTGTCTAAAATGGCTGAAAAAATACAAACAGTTGGTGTAGCTATTAGTATGATATCGTTAATACAAAGGCATTTAGCCCCAGATTTTTCTTTGCTTGGGGGAACTAATGCTTTCTAGCTGTGCTACTAAGGCTACATAGACTTATTTAGTAAAGAGGAGCCAGACTCTTTCCCAAATGTCCAAATGTCTAAATCCTAGGTTCAAAAAATTGGTTTTATTTCTTATTGTAGCTGTCTTGTCTGAGAAGCAGTTTTCAGTATACCTGGTCATTATGTACTAAAGACTGCACATAAATGTTTTCAAATAATTTGTTTTCCTCCAGAGTGGAATTTTTTTTTTTTTTTTTTTTTTTTTAGCAGTTTTAAAGTTGCTTTACTATCGAGAAATTAGTGCTTGATTAGCTGGATATTAAAAATATTTGTGTGTAGTATCTTTCTTATGTAAAATGGAAGAAAGGGGTCCTCGAGGCTGGGTTTAAGATTGAACATGGAACTACAGAAGCTGGTTTTGTTTCTTTTTGCAGGAAGTTAGAGACTATATGAGATTCCAGTGTGTCACTGTTGAATCTGAAGGCATCAGGGTAGTTGGAAGAGTGAGGCATTTCAAATCTGGCAAGAAGAAAGGCTCATGCCAAAGCAAAACAAAATAAAAATGACAAAGTTACAAAAAGACATTGGGTATTTTACTTTAAGCCCTTCATCTAGAAAAAACTTCAGTGGGGTACCTTTTTCTTTCTTTATTAGCGTAGGTGATTTTGAGTTTGTGTACCCATTTTGGCCTTGTGTCATCTCTTTCCCCTGCTGCCCTGTCACATTCTTTGTGGTTCCTTACCGTATTTTCTTTTAGGGGAAGGCTGTGTGCACCTTTTAAAAGAAGCATTTTAAATTTATTGGCGTTTTATGTTATTAAAAGTAGTAGTCTGGTGTTTTGACTTTGTCTTATGAAAAGAATCATGAACTGCAAGTAAAATCGTGTTAACTTACTTAAACTAATGGTTAATGGTATATTTAAAGAAGAGATAAGAAAGGGATATTAGAATCAATGTCTCTTTTGGTTTTCAGTTCAATTTTATACTTATTCTTCTTTGGCATTGTGTGTGCTTAAAATAAAACTAAAGTAAAAGGAATCTTACCAAAGATCTTTGAAGTCCTGAGAAGTGTCATTGGGGCCCCTGGAAACCTCTGGTACTCGGTTAGAAAGTTAGGTGGTGGCTGGGCGCGGTGGCTCACGCCTGTAATCCTAGCACTTTGGGAGGCCGAGGCGGGTGGATCATGAGGTCAAGAGATCAAGACCATCCTGGCCAACATGGTGAAACCCTGTCTCCACTAAAAAATATAAAAATTAGCTGGGCGTGGTGGCACAGGCCTGTAGTCCCAGCTACTAGAGAGGCTGAGGCCGGAGAATCACTTGAACCTTGGAGACAGAAGTTGCAGTGAGCTGAGATTGCGTCACTGCACTGCAGCCTGGCGACAAAGTGAGATCCTGTCTCAAAAAAAAAAAAAAAAAAAAGTTAGGAGGTGTGATTTTTCTGCCCAGGTTTTCTCCAGCTTTGGCACTTGTTTGTCACTATTTAGGTAAGTGAGAATATGGGTAAAAGACAAAACCTGGATGTGAAGATAGTGAGAAAAACATGCTCCTGTCTAGGAATGGCTCCATTAAGCCTGGTGCCTGGCAAACACTGAGACAGCGCTCCACTTTCCCCTCCTCACCATCCATCCAGATCCTGTTTCCAGAGTGGCTCCCAGAACCATTATTTCCTTTCTGCCACTGACTTAGTTTTCACTTTCTACTTCCTTCCTGGTTTACCTTGTAGGCGCTGGACTGGTGTCTTTGCTTCCAGGTCTGATCTTTGTCCATACCATCCTCTCAGTTACCAGTGCAGCATCTTTGTATAATGTCAACCAAATCATTCACTCTCCTACTTAAAATCCATCCGTGATTTCTCATAGCAGTGAGGTTAACATCTGGACGTTTTGCTCACAGGAATTCCTTCGTGCTCTAGCCGCTTTTCCAGCCTGGTCTCTGCTGCTGCCCCACTGTCCGTCTGGTCTATCTGCCCCCCGCTACTTTGAATAGCAACACAGGTACTTGCATTTCTTTGAAGGCATCATGTAGTTTTACGTATCTGTGGCCTTACCTATGTTTCTGCTGCCTGGAGAGCCGTGTTCTTGTTCTCAGTGCTACGTAGTCTTCAAAATGTAGCCCAAGCTGTTCTTCTTGGGGTAAAATTACCCTGCCCCGATTTAGATGCCCCTCCAACTGAGTACTTATTCCTCTTGCTGTAGTCGTTGACTTACTCTTCTCTCTCTCTCCTTGCGCCTGTCAGGCCTTCTCATGAAATGACATAGGCAGAAAAGTGATAAGTTTCAAATGGCAAACTTGGGTAAATGAACAAAACCATTCAAGGCCGGGGAAGTCAGACTTGTAGTTTCCAGTCATCCCAGCCTGTGCCTGGTCACCTTGAAGGCTGAGAGGATCGGTATCCCCAAACACTTGAACTTGCTTTTGACCCACTAGTTGGGAAGCTGCAGCAAATTGCAAACTTCTTGGAACAGGAATTTAGATGTTGTATCTCCAGGCCCTTAATCAACTGGCTATTAACCACATAGGTGCTTAAGAAATGTTTGCTTATGGAAGTTGTCACAAGGCAGCCTTAGAAATTCATTGTGAAGATAAATAACTTTAAGGTAGGAATACGTTGGTAAATAGCTACAAACTACTCTGCATTAAAGTTGGAGTACTGAAGTTGCTTTTCTATTGTGTTTTTCTTTTACCAAATTTTGTGTTAAAGATAAAGCGGAAATAGGCTGGCACGAAGGCCACACCTGTAATCCCAGCACTTTGGGAGGCTGAGGCGGGTGGATCATGAGGTCAGGAGATCGAGACCATCCTGGCTAACACAGTGAAACCCGGTCTCTATTGAAAATACAAAAAATTAGCCAGGCATGGTGGCACGTGCCTGTAATCCCAGCTACTCAGGAGGCTGAGGCAGGAGAATTGCTTGAACCCGGGAGGCGGAGGTTGCAGTGAGCCGAGATCGCACCACTGCACTCCGGGCTTAGCCAAAGAGCGAGACTCCATCACAAAAAATAAAAAAATAAATAAATAAGATAAAGGGGGAATAATGGAAGAAAGAAATTCGGGTTTATCTTTCTGATTGGAAGAGGAGAAACTTTTTATTTTGTTGCAAATTGTGCAAGTGAATGTGTGTGTGTGTGTATGTGTTTGTTTATGTGTGTTTAACCTCCCCTAAGGCTAATTTCCTCCCATTCAGCATCCTCCTTCAAGGAATTTCACTGTAGAGAGTGGTAATAAATTCACAATTGGCATGTTCTCCTTGATAACAGTACATCTGTGATATTTCTCTTTGGTCTTCAAGGACCGTGATAGACCTGTAGAACAATCAAGCAAAACCACAGAAAGTCTAAACTTCAACAGTGCGATTTTGTTTAATACAGAGATCATTCTTTCTGTCTGAGAAGATTTTATAGTCAAAGGAAAGAACAAATAGATGACAGGTTCCTTTTTTTCTTCTGTAAAACAATTTAATAACTTTCAGAGAATAGAGTGTTTAGAAAATAAACATTGCAGAAAAAAAGTAAAAGGAGCACATTCTTATCCGTGACCACAGGAGCTCTTTGGACTGGTTGGTGCCCAGCCAGGTCTCTGCCTGGGATGCCCATCATAATCCTGCGAAGTTGAGGCTGATGTGGTTCCGGGGATGCTCGGCCCTTTGCCACCCCATCGATCGCTTTTGTTTTTGTTTGTGTTTTGTTTGTTTGTTTACCTTTAGTTGACAGTAATAAAAAAATGAGGCAGCAGACCAGCAGGCGAGTGTGGGACAGACGGCTGCACAGTCTGGCAATGCTGCCTGCCTTCATTAGAGCCTGCTTGCCATTTTATAACAGTGTGCGATTTATTTCCCCTAAATCTGTTTTCGTCTTATGGGATTTCAAGTTAGAATGCGTATCTAGAGCCCAGAAAGCACAAAATAATGATCCCGCCCTTTGGTTTTTGAAAACCAGGAAGGCTTTCTGTTTCTTGTTAACTCTTTGTAGCCTGAAGGTAACGTTTTCTGTGTTCTTAAAAAGTATGAACAGAAATCAGGGATTGTGATTTGAACATACTTGTAGGGGAGGAGTGCTTTCAGATATGGTTTATTCTAAACAGATACTACTCCCTGATTATCTCTTTAGGTGTGGGACTTCTAAATATGTCACTAAACCTAGAAGGCTAGTTGTGAGTACACACATGAACTTTAAGTACAGCATCATTAGACAGTTAATTACACTTAGCACAAGATGGTTGTTAACCTGAGATGCACCATTTGCAGTGATTTGGGGAGATTTTGGTATGGAATGCATTCATCTAAATTATTTGTTTATTTATTTGGCATAGAATTCCTGAATATGTGACATGGGTTATAATGCCTTTTTATTTTCAGACAATATCCTTGAAAGAAAGAACTCGGGCAGCTTTCTAAAGTCTCAAAAACCCTCTGTTTTTACTAGTTCAGTGTAGTGTTGGGGCCACTTTTTCTTTAATTTTTTTTAGACAGTTTTAGGCTATTAAGATCCTGGAGGTCATGGTCATCACAGTGAAGCTAAGACTTACTTTTTTTCAGGTAGTATGTATTTTTTAGTTGGTAGTTTCTTGAACTCACTGGGCACTGTGTGGGTTGACTTAAGATTGAGTAATTCATGCCATGGCTGTTTAATTTGGTGAAAAGCTGGCTATGATCAGAGAACAAACTGTTAGGAAGTGGTCCAGTTTTAAATTTGCATGAGTATATAAGTAGAGTATTTTGGGTTCATTCATCTCTTGCCAGTCTTAGTTGTTAAGTAATCTTATTGCATTCATATTTACATCATCCTCAGAATCTTGTGTTTCTGCCACTCTCATAAAAACTGACTCTGGTTTTTAAGGTAGAGCTTCATGCTTGGAATTAACCAGGAAAAGCCTCATTTATATCTCCAGCAAGAGGGACAGAGGGCCTGCACTGTGTACTTGCTGCCAGAAGTTTTTATAGTAATACTTTGTATCTAGGCTCTGGCTCTTACCATTAAATGTGCTTTTTATAGAGTACCAAGTTATAAATGTAGTGCAGCTACGGCATATTAATCTTACTGCAGAGATTTAATGAGGCAGTTGTTTTGCGATGGACACTATTGGGAGCAGAGAGCGACAGAGTTTTACTTTACCACTGAGCTGCAGAAATATTCCTTGCCTGGTAATAATTATAACCACATGATCTCTTAGTTTTTCTTTCTTTTGCCAGTGCTTTTCCATGCAAAAGTGGCTTGGAAGGAGGTCCATTTTGAGGCAGTGAAATGGATTGGAAATTGGGCTGTTTTCTCAGTAGTTTGACATTTTACCTTTGATCAGGCATGGGATCCTTGTTGCACAGAGAGAAATATGTAAGATGAGTTTCAAGAATACAGATAGTCTTTGCCAGTCCACTGAGATGGCTTTTAGATATTCATTACTTTTACTTGACTTTTATATAGGTTATAAAAAGTAAATGTGGTGAAACCTCATTTTTACATGGACAGAACAGAATTTCTGCTGGTTGGCCTTAAACTGATCCCACACTTGAAATTAATTGAAGTCCATGGGTTTATTGCCTCCAACACTTTTAAGCCAGTGTAATTTTTCATTTCCCCCACAGTTGTAATTTTATTAAAGCAAGTTATAGCAATAACAATTCTTACGAAGAGGAAGATGAGACCGAGAAAAGAACCACCTGCCAGAGAACATAATCAGGGAAAAGAATGCTTCTTTTAAATTCCTATTTATAAGTAATGTTAACAAAATTGGAAACAGAAAGCTGCCACTTACTTTTGTAATAATAATTGTGCGTGTGTTCCAAAATTCAGCATTTTATCCAATCAGAACGATATAAATCCAGTGTCCCATAGCACCCTTTTCAGAGGATGAGGTGGAAAGTTGGTTGAGGAGGTGAGATCATTTGTGTTGAATGCAACATGTTTGGGCACCATCATTTATGGTAGGGGGAGAGAAAGTGGTGCCTGCAGCTATGACACAGTTTGTAGTTGCAGTGTAGAGAGTTTGGAGATATTTTAAAATATAACCCTTTGCGTGGATTTATAGCATAACAATGGAGTTGGGAGAACAATGATCCTTCCTGCAGTGGTGCTGGGGGCAGGGCAGTACTTGCAGGCCTGGACCTTGTATTTATAACCCCTTAGGCTGAAGTCAGAGGTTTGAATGGCTAGCAGAGTAATACAATTATTTTTTATGATTGGATCTCAAAGGACTTTATAAAAACTACATCACTAAGTCCATGTGCAATTATTGAAGTATAGCCACCTGTGGGAAAGAAATGGTTGACAGTGTAAGCTTTCTAGAATCTTCCTACATCAACTGGCATTAGGGATGCAAACCCCTAGCACAAATAAACACATCTTTTGAATGGGCAAAAAAGACTTTTTCATGAAAGTGGAGGCTGGAAAAATCTTACGAGGAGAGAGACTGAGATTCCAGTACTCATTACACCAAGGCATCATAGGCTATAATCGAACCCGCTTCCCAGAGGGTCCCTCTTAAGTGTTGACCTAAAAACAAATTCGCCAGTTGGCTGGAGCATGCATCCTAAAGTTGCAGCAGAAGTGAATAAGCTTGACTGACTTCAGTCCCTGAAGGGTTCTATCTGTAAATGCAGAAGTGGAAGCAAAACTATTTTTTATTAGTCTTAAAATGACCCTCATTTTAATAACTAGCCACAGTGTTGGAAGCAGGGACTGGGGTCAGTTCTTCAGCTTTTAAGAGCGAAACCATCATGCATTCTTCTATGTTTGTATTTTTGATACTGGATTCATGGAACGTGTCTATATTCTCGAATAATAAGGAAAGTGAGTTTTTATCGTTTTTCTCTGTATGGTACTTAAAGTATTCACAGAGTCTCCTTATTTAAAAACAAACAGGTCTGCAAACTGGATGTGTAGCATTTAAATAATCATATTAAAATTCAGACCTAACAGCGACATTTCCCTGAGTGCTATCAGTTTTTTTGAGAAACTAGAAACTCATACTAAACAACCAAGAGTATTCATGAGTACATGCTGCCTTCCAATAAGTGTTTTAATGGTGTGGGGGTCAGTTTGCCATAGGTGGGACAGTTATTTATTTTCCTGAATTGCTGTCTAGTTTGGCAGTATTTCATCACTTGGTTTTAGTTTGTCGGAGATCTTTGAATCATTGCCATTTTTTTTTTTTTTTCATCTATAGCCCCAGATGAAATATTTGAGAGAAGCAAACCCAAATATGGTGGGTCCTATAGTATCAGCTTTGGAAAATGTAGGCATGCGGGTGTTTTTTACTTTAGAGGTAACTGGTCTGTTCCTGTTTACAGAGAAAATACCAGTAAAGGACTTTTAAAGGTAGTCTCTATTTTTTTCTCCTTCTCTTTCTCACCATCACTAAATAATATTTACTAAGCACTCACCTGGACATAGAACTGTGCTGGGCAGAGTACAAGACAAATGCAAAATCCCTGTGATTACTCCCCCAGGAATGAGCAGTCTCAATCCTGGTATACTGAAATGGGCACTGTGTAGAATGCTGAGATAATAATTTTCCAGATGGCAAATCAACCCAAATTACCAATGTACTTAAACAGTGTGTTCTTTTTGAAAAACCCAACAAACAAAACTATGTGCTCTTTGAGATGGGAATTTTGCTTTTTTTTAAAGAACCCGAGAGTTGATCAGATACATTGTGATATAAGTTGATTTTGGCATATGTGAATCATTGGAAGGGTGGTGATATAGTTATGTTTATTGCAGATGTGAAGAAAGGCCCTTGAACAACTGCCAGACAAAAAAGGGAATATAAGTGACTTGTAGAAGAAGCATTCGTAGAAACGTGCTATGTGCAAAATAGCAGAAAACAATCTCAGAGCGCAGGATATTGGTGTGGTGGCGTTTATGGACTTTGAGAAATACTTGGTTATTTTTGATTCCGTGGATTCTTGATTGTAGCATTTAATGAGATATTTAAAATATTAAATAGCTGGGTATGGCAGTGTGTGCCTGTGGTCCCAACTACTCAGGAGGCTGAGGCAGGAGGATTGCTTGAGGCCAGGAGTTGGAGGCTGCAGTGAGCTATGATAGTGCCTATGAATAGCCACTGCACCTCAGCTTGGGCCACATGGTAAGAGCCATCTCTGAAAAGCAAAATTTAAAAAAATTGATTATATTTATATTTAAATTATTATATTTATTGTAGCCATTAAAAGTAATATTGTAGTCATACAAAAATGTGACTACAGATAATGCCTTACTTATTTCTTAGGTGTCTTGATACAGTTCTTTTGTAAACATTTCATTGACTAGTCAAAGCCTTATAGAAAATAGAAATCTCTGGTTTAATTTTACTGTATTTTGAGATATAGTTTATTTATGACTTTGGAGGACTTTTTGCTACTGGAAATCAGTGACCCATAAATTCAGTCACTGATTGTATTACCCTATTATCTTAATTTCCCCCAAAGAGATACTCTTCTGCCCCGTCCCCACAGTTCCTTTCTCCCTCCCTCTTTGGGAGGAATTGAGTCAAAGGACAGCGTCACTAATCAAAAAGCATTTATTGAGCTCTAAGTAAACGCATTCCATGTGCTTTTCTCTCCATGTACTCCCGCACCTCTCCTTGCTGTTTGTGTATCATTTTTAGGGTTACAATGGAACTATTTTTAATTTTCACAACATTTAGTTTTTCAACGCTAGTAATGCCAACTCAAGTTGTTGACTTCATTATTATTTATAATTGCTTTTCATATATCTTATTTCACTTTTTTGGATAATTTTGAAAACAAGAGACATACATTTACACTTGAGTTTGCGTTTGTAAGAATGTTTTTGCTATATGATAACAGCTTATTTTGCTATCAGTGTCTAACAAATAATGGAGTAGCTGTGTGTTTTGACCAGTTTATAAGTAAAGGTCATTTTTGTGCCTATGGTGATTACCTTAGCTTATTCTAGACTTTTGGCTAATTCTGGTAATTTCCCACGAAAGAGTATATTTAGCAGAAAAAGAGTTCATTCTTAAGCACAGTGGGGTTTTTTTTTTCTTTTGCATTGGAGACTGTTTAATTTTAAAAGTGATTTATCTCTCTCTTTTAAGCAAAAACTAAAAGGCTATGAAAAAAATGGCAAAGTCAATCTTAGGAGTAGACGAGTGATTTGATGGGAGAGATAGGAAAAGGGCTACATGGTGGGGAAAGGGAAGAAGGCCTTTGATGATCACTAACTGAATAATGTTAGGAGAGGCTCACTTTTGATTCGTCTGTAATAAAATCTGCAATGAAGCCCTCCTATTGCAGCTTCAAGGAAAATGGTGTTTCTGTTTTTGGTAGCAAGAAGATTAAACGTTACTTTAAAAGAACCTGTCTTTAAACCCCATACTTACAGTGTTGATTTTTTTTCAGACCCCAACTGTAAACTTGAAGACAAGACTGAAGATGGAGAGGCGCTAGATTGTAAGAAGAGGCCGGAAGACGGGGAGGAGTTGGAAGACGAGGCTGTGCACAGCTGTGACAGCTGCCTCCAGGTGTTTGAATCGCTGAGCGATATCACAGAACACAAGATTAATCAATGTCAACTGACAGGTAAACAATACTTACCACTTTTTTGTCTTCTTGTACTGTTCTATTTCTGATTTTTTCAGTTTGTTCCTTTATGTGTTTTTCTCTTCAAATTATTTTATTCCTACACTTGAATACCTAGCTAAGTCTAGAGGTGCTTTTGAAAGAATTCTGAGATGGCTGTTTGGGGTAACCTCAGTGTCACAGCCCTCTTAGATTTTGAAATGCACCTAGATGTTAAGAGCAAATGAGTGTATTTTCTTTTTTAATTTTTTTTACATGATGCCATTTAGGAGCAGAACGTGAATATTGGATGACTAATATATTTTAAAAATCCTTTGCATACCTTTTCAAAGACAGCATGAGAAAGGAACATGTTAGCTTAGATAACACTTCCTGAAGGAAACCTTTTCTGATCACCCTCTGCCTGAGTTAGCCACGTTGTTTTGTGTTCCCATAAAGTTTAATGCTTATCCTTGAGCACCACAGTTCTCACTGGGTATGTTCATTTTTCCATCTCACTCGTTAGACTGGAAGCTCATGGATGGCTGAAATTGTGTCTTATTCGTTCTTGCATTATCTAAGCCTAGCACAATACCTGGCCTATAGTAGGTACTCATTAAGGCTGGGAAGTTATTCTGCTATGCAGTTCCTTGGAAGAGACATATTTAAAGCAACGTGTTGCATAGCATGTTTGATGTAATGGCTAAATAAAACTGGGACTCAGTTTACCAAATATCTACCCCCTTTAAAATATATCCTACAAGAACGCATTCTATGAGCCTGGGTAGGGCATTTTACATAGAAGTCTGTAAGACACACATCATTCCACTCTTCCTGTTTGAAGCTGATGCCACTCCTTTGTGTGTGTATGTGTGTGTCTCTCTGTCTCTGCCTCTTATTTTCCCAGCACAAATCTTTCTTCAATTAAGCGAGTATGGGAAATGTGTTTACTGGACAAGTGGTTCTCTGTTTTCCATAGCATATTCATATTTTTATAAGATTTTAAAGTGTATTCTATTTTAACAAGGTTTTCTGAACGGATTATTGTGGAATGTTGGATTAAATCCATTAAATAGACTTCTTTATTAAAAGTGCCTTGTGGCTTTTCTCTTCTAAAAGGGATTGCAGTGAGCAAGTTTATTAGGCCCCAGAATCATCTTCCTTTCAGAAAACCCATAAACATTTTCTGGAACTAAAGTTTGAGAATCGATGTTGCTTATATAAATATTGGCCATACATATATATTTTACAGTTTATATATGCTTCTAGGGAGCAACTTTTATTTTGATACAATTCCAAACATACAGAAAACTTAGAAAACGGATATAAGGAACTTCCGTATCATTTATCTGATTCACCAGTTGCTTACATTTTTCTCCATTTACTTTATTATTCTCTTTTTCTCTCTCCTATAGCATTTCTTTCTTAATCATTTGAGAGAAAGTTGGAGACATCACACCTCTATAAATATATCCTTTGTATTTCTGAAGCACAAATCTATTCTCTTACATATCTATAGTATACTTACTGAAACTGAGGTTAGTCTTTAGGCCAGGTGTGGTGGCTCACACCTGTAATCCTAGGGAGGCCGAAGCAGGTGGCTCATCTGAGGTCAGGAGTTCAAGACCAGCCTGACCAACATGGTGAAACCCCATCTCTACTAAAAATAAAAATTAGCCAGGTGTGGTGGCGTGGGCCTGTAATCCCAACTACTCAGGAGGCTAAGGCAGGAGAATTGCTAGAACCCGGGAGGCATAGGTTGCAGTGAGTCGAGATCACGCCATTGCACTCCAGCCTGGGCAACAAGAATGAAACTCCGTCTCAAAAAAAAAGAAAGTTAACGTTTAATACAAATAGATACTACTATCTAATTCACAATCCATGTTTAAATTTCAGCAGTTGTTTTAATAATGTCCTTGGTAGCTATTTTTTCCCCTCATCCAGGATTCAGGATCACGCATAACATTTAACTGTCATCTCTTTTACCTCCTTTAACCTGGAATGTTCTCTGAGCCTCTCTTTGCCTTTCCTGACTATGACATTTTTGAAAAGAAGCTACCAGTTAGTTTACAGAATACCCATCCATTTGGGTTTGTCTGATGTTTCCCAAGGATTAAATTCAGGTTACATAGGCTCCTGTAATATTCAGGCTCCAAAGAAGCCAGAATCACCAAAGAAGTGATAGGCGTCCTTCTCAGTGCATCAGATCGGGAAGTACATGATGTTAGTTTGTTACGATGTTGATGATGTTAACATTGAATATTTGTTTAAGGTGGTGTCTGCCAACAGTTTCCATTATAAAGTTACCATTTTCTCTTTCTCCATGGTTAATAATTTGTGGGAAGATAACTTTGAAACTATATAAATATCTACACTTCATAAAATGTTTTGTTTACCTACTTTTTTTTTTTTTTTTTGAGATGGAGTCTTGCTCTATTGCCCAAGCTGGAGTACAGTGGCACGATCTCGGCTCACTGCAACCTCTGCCTCCTGGGTTCAAGTGATTCTCCTGCCTTAGCCTCCCAAGTAGCTGGGACTACAGGTGCACACCACCATGCCCAGCTAACTTTTTGTACTTTTTAGTAGAGACAGGGTTTTGCCGTGTTGGCCAGGCTGGTCTCGAACTCTTGGCCTCAAGTGATCCGCCTGCCTTGGCCTCCCAAAGTGTTGGGATTATAGGCGTGAGCCACTGTGCTCAGCCATACTCACTGTTTTTAGGTCTATTGCAAGTTCATAATTTATCTATGTGTTAGCCTACTGTAATATTCTTTCTTATTCATTTATTTGTATATTCATGTTACCGTCATCTTTTGGGTTTTTATTTTATTCAGTCAGTCATAATTCATTACTCTCATTGTATTGATACCCAGATTGCCATAGATCTAGCCAATAGGAGTCCCTTCAAACAGGATCCTGTATGTGTTTAATATGCCTCCATCATTGTTTGAGAACTTTAGTTTCTGGTGCAAATTGATGCTCCAGTATCATCATGGTCTTTTCTTGTCCTAGTCCTGCAATCAGCCAGCAATTTTCTTTTCTTTTTCTTTTCTTTTTTTCTTTTCTTTCTGCTGGTTCTTTATGAGGACAAAGGTATTTAGAAACCAAGATATGGATACTATGTATAGTCAGTGCTATAAGTATACCATTACTTATAGACCTCAGTAGACAGAAGTAGGAAATGTACATGCATACTTACTATAATATATAATACACATATAATATAATTCATAAGAGTCACCCATATACAAGTATATACACATACGTGTATTTTTCTCTACCCAATAAAAAAACCGTGTGTTCATACTGATACCTCCCATTCAATTCAGTACCTCAGGTATACCCTAGTCTTTCTCCTTTGTGTATTTCACTGCCTTCTTTAACAGACAGCAACCTGGCTTCCGTTATCCTTATTAATATGTTCACTCATTTGCTTGAGCCTAGAATATACAGTAAGTGGTTTCAAAATTGCTTACTGATACCACCATGATAGGCAAACTGAGTTTAATATTTGTTTATAATTGTTAATGCTGTAATTTTTAGTGCAACATTTACATATAGTGAAATTCATCAATTATAAGTATACAATTTGGTGAACTTTGGCAAAATAAATACACCTATGTGACACGCCCTTCTTAAGATATAATTTCATTTCAGAAAGTTCCCTCATGCTTCTTTCTGATCAATAATGCTCCACTGGAAGTAACCAGTTTTTGAGTTGTTTTAACTATAGATCCATTTTACCTATTCTAGAACTTCTTATAAATGAAATTATACGGCGTGCGCCCTTTTTTAGTGTGTCCAGCTTCTTTTGTTCAGCATGATGTCTATGAGATCCATTCATACTGTTGTGTATATAAGTAGTATGTTTCTTTTTATTGCCGTGTAAGATTCCGTTATATGAACATATCATTATTTGTTTTACATTCTCTTGTTAGTGGATACTTTGATTATTTTTAGTTTTTGACTATTATGAGTAAAGTTCATAATAGTCAACCTTCTATATGGATCTTTTTGTGGACCTATGTTTTATTTCTCTCATTAGGAATAGAATTGCTGGATCATTGGGTGAAGGGCATGAGATATGATATATTTAATCTCTACTAGAAACTTCCAAACCCCTTTTCAGAATGATTGTGCCATTTACACTCCCACCAGCAATAGATGAGAGTTCTGGTTGTTGTACGTGCTTGCTAACTTTTATATTGTCCATCTTTAATTTTGACATTCTGTTGGGCATTTATTGGTATTTTTTGTGGATTTTCTAGCTCATATATATTTAATTGGCTTCATTTAAGGTGTATTTTTCCTAGAACATATCATTTTGGGAAAATCCCATTAAATGCAGATAATTAGTAAGATGCCATTTTCAGTAGAATAACTGGTGCTTTAAACAAAGCTTTGCTTATGTAGAATCAGCACTAACATTAGGATAAAGGCGTGGGAACTTCAACATGCCCACTGGACTGACATGGCAGTGAGTATTAATCTAGCAAGAAATCCTGTCTTTGGTAAGAGTGGGTCCTCTCTCATGTTAAAAGTTACTTTAAAATTCATATAATTTAGAAAACAACCTTCAAGTTCTACTTAGTGAATAGTTAATTTTTACTGAGTGTCTGCGCTATAGTTATTCTTATGTTCAGCTCTATGAAATTGAATCGAAGCAAAAGGCATTATTTCTGTCTCATACAACTTTAATAATATCTGTGCAGGAAGTGCTGAAGTTTCCACACATGGTATGGCAAAGATTATGAGTTAAATTTTTTTAAAAAACTGATAAAATGTTTGGTTTATTTTGGTCTGAAGCTTTCTGAAAGTAGGGAATCTGTTCTGTGGTCACATACTACAGAGGTTAGTCAAAGGTAGAAAAGAAGAGGCTGTGCGTGGTGGCTCCTGTCTGTGATCCCAGCACTTTGGGAGGTTGAGGTGGGCAGGAGATTGAGACTAGCCTGGCCAAAATGGTGAAACCCCATCTCTACTAACAATACAAAAAAGTTAGCAGGGCATAGTGGCACACGCCTGTAGTCACAGCTACTTGGGAGGCTGAGGCAGGAGGATCACTTGAACCCAGGAGGCGGAGCTTGCAGTGAGCTAATATCGTGTCATAGCACTCCAGCCTAGGCGACAAGAGTGAAACTCTGTCTCAAAAAAAAAAAAAAAAAAACCAACCAACCAAAAAAAAAAAACCTAGAGTCTTACTTGTCACTTGTTGAAGCACATGTCCAGGGAAAGTATCTGATGGATCTTATTTTCCTGTTGGTTGTTGTTCAAGATGATTTCTTTGGGACGGTGGTAGATTCGGGAGGCAAAGTAGAAGTGGAGGCCAAGGAGGAAGCAAAAAAAAAAAAAACAAAAAAAAAAAAGGGAGAAACGAAGTCAGGAATGATCTACGTTTGTTGAAGGTGTTAATGTTGAAGCTTGAGTTGGCTGAAGGTTACCCTCCAGTCTGATCTGGAAAAGATTAAAGACACTTGAAAGCATTTTAATTAAAAAAGTAATGTGATGCTTTTGCCTTCTTGCTTGGTTAGAGCCTTTTAGTCTAAGTTGGGAGGTCTGACAGTTCCAGTGTTTGCTTCCCACTGCTTGAATTCACTCTTGTTGCTGCT
This sequence comes from Theropithecus gelada, assembly GCF_003255815.1. Classification (NCBI taxonomy): domain Eukaryota; kingdom Metazoa; phylum Chordata; class Mammalia; order Primates; family Cercopithecidae; genus Theropithecus; species Theropithecus gelada. Next base: position 17,424,694 of record NC_037686.1, on the reverse strand, counting down.
TCCCCACCCCTTACCCCCCGGCTGACAAAGTGCTGCATTTAGCAAAGGAAGGTATTTTTATATATACATTCTTTTTTTGCCTCTCGGTTTTATTACTTTTTTCTTTCCTTGTTTTTTTTTTTTTTAATTCGTTTTGCCTTTTAACTTCATTCAGCCTCATTTGCATCTTTGCTGCTTTTCCTCTAATTCCAGTCCTTTCTCTAAGATTCTTAATTTCCTTGTCTATATTTTCTCCTTTCCTTTCTCCCTGCCTGTTCTGTGGTCTTATCTTGCCGCTTTCTCAATTTATTCTTTGTTCCTTGTGGATTCCCTTCTATTAATCTTGAAGTCATTCCTGACGTGTTTGGCCCTACCCAGCTAGACCATTGCCTGAAGACTTTTTGATGAACAATCTGTGTAAAGCAAGAGGGAATCCTGAGCAGTGTGCTAGAGGGTTAATTATAGAGTAAGATTAGAAGTGAAAGCTATCTTACAACTTGTTGATTTGCAAAATAACAGAAAAGGGATATATTCTATGTTCTGATGCCTGTGTGGGTTACTTAGGGTAGTTCTGTTATGAGAGAGCCATAGAAACCCTGCCTTAGGTTCTTCCCTTCTTTTAACTGAGGGTTTTCTTGGTAACTTAAGATCTGTTCCTTTGGTGACTTTCATCCCCAAGGGTGACGCACATTCCTTGGAGAGCCTGCCTTGATGAAAACCTATTCACTCCATATCAAAAGTCTTGAAACTGAGCCAAGGCCAGACCAAGCCTTTGGAGATGAAGGTCAAATACAGAAGAACAAGATGATCAATTCTAGACCCAGATTTGAAGGTCAGCTATAAGATTATGTGCCAGGTCAAATAATGATTAGCTGTCCATGTGGACTGAAAGTTTAGACAGTGGATCCTGGAGGGATAAAGAAAATGCGAGTGTCACACACAGCTCATGGAGTCTGTCACTGAGAGGGTATTCTAGAATGTGGACAGTTTTCTGGACAAGCATCCTTGATCTAAGAAAGAACAGAACAGTCCCTGAAGATAGCAAAGGATGTGGTGATACTCACAGATGAGTTCTTTCTCCTTTGTCTCATGGTGCAATTTTCCTGGATTCTACAGTCCAACATGTGTAAGTAAGTTATGTATCATCCCTGCTTGAAGGAATAGGGGGAAAGGTGAAAGAAAAAATTAAATCCCTCTCTTCGATTTTAGCAATACATGGAAACCACCTGTCTTGCCCCAGCCTTGCTGTCTTTTTCCTGGAGGCTAGGAAGGCAGGGGAATCAACACTCTAATGCTGTTGGGACTCTCTGATGCAGAAGACAGATTATCAAAATATATATTTAAAGAAGGAAAAGCACAGAGAACCTCTCATTTTACTAATCCACAAACCCTATCATTTCTTGCCAATTCCCTCAGGGGGTGGGGAGGGCTGGAAGCCAGAGGGGTCTCATCACACTGCTCAACAAAGATTTAATAGCAGGGTGCTATGGGGAAGGCTGAGATTACAGAGACTTTGTTATGCTTACAAAACTGAGTAAGAACTAGCATTGTAAATCATCAAAACTAAGCTACACTTAACAGGATAAATGTGTAAAGTGCATTGGTAATACTCTGTGCTTGTTGTTCTGAGTCGTTTTTCTCTTCTCTCCTGCTAATTTGCAAACTTGAGTTGTCTGTTAAGTGTTCTTTCACATCATTAATGTGAATTGCCTGGGCGTAATTGCAGAAAAAACTAAATAGCATTGTATTAGTTCTTAACCCTCTGGTCTATACTATTGGTAGATGAGTGTGTAGAAATACGTGTGGTAGTAATTCTGCTGTAGGTTTGGGGAACATATTTGTAGACCAGATGTATAAAGCCCTACCCAGGGTTGTGGCTTCTTTACAAATATTCTTCCTGTTCACATTTTTTAGGAAAATGAACTGAACTGATGAGTGGATGTTGTTCATCAGTGTAAAGTAGTACGTCCGTTTAATTTTGATTTAAATCTTATGAAACTTCCTGGAAGCTTCATACAATTTTTGTGAGCTGAAAACTTCTACACATCTGGAATATCCTTATTATTTGACCGAATAATTTTTTTAAATGTGAAAGTGAGTATACATGTGTCATATTGTTGTGGCGAATTAAAGACTGGTTCATTCCAATGAACAATAAAGTGCTCTAACAGCTAGTTCTGTTGGCAGTGGGAATAAGGGAGATGAGTAGTTTACAGAATGAAGCATCGTTTTCGTAAAAGCAGATTGAAACTGCTTAGAACCCTTTTTTTGCTGTGTTCCTTATCAAACCATTAGTTGAAATAAATTACACGAAATAAATGTGATATTTTAACTTTTTAGTTCATATTAATTAGGCTTAAGGCATTGTAAGTTTTATTTGCATATTTCTATATTAATCTCTATATTAATTCATTATTCATAGTTTGTTATTAATCATTTATATGTTATTAATTTATCTGTTTCTATATGAGGCTTAAGGCACTATAAGTTTTATTTTCCTGTTTCCTTCCATTTTGATCAGTTCCTCATTTTGTACCTAAAATATGTCTACTTTTAGCCTACTTCATTCTCCAAATCTCCCTAAGCCCCCAAAAATGCAGTTTCATGGCCTCCATAGATTCCATTCTCCAGTCCATCTCTATATGTATTTTACTTTCAGACTAGTGATTTCTAAATGCACTGTCATAGTATGTATTTACTAATACATTACATATAGACATGCATTATACAACATTCACAAAAATAGAAATTAAAAAATGAGGTAAAGATGAAATAAACAGAGTTTAAAAATAATTTTATGTTATTTTGAAGTCCTGGTCCATGTTTGTTTATTTTGGTAATTCATTTTAATGGCTGTTAAAACTATAAAAATACTTCACAAAACCTCCAGAGAGAATGTATGTTACTCTTTCCCATGAGGTTGTTATCAATGGTGGGTATAAGTTCATATTTCAAAGAACTTTCCTGACAATCTCACTTCTGTGCTTTTGTTGTGCCAACTTCCAGTCAGCTCTGATGAAACTGTTTTTCCCCCTCCCCTTTCCCTTTCATAGGGTAGGTGACAAGGAGCTTTTACTTGGTGTGGAAGGGCCAGATTTGCCGTTTTCTTGTTGATTACTTGTGCTTGACTATCAATATCCTGCAGTTTTTTTTGCAGAACACTTTTAGAATCAGTTATCACAGTTTGAGGATTTTGCATGAATTAGATTAGTTAAAATTAAATATGCTGATCCATAAGTCCGCTTTGCTGGACACCGTAGACTGCATTAGTATGAGATGGGATGAAAGGGGCTGGAGAAGCCAGCCCACCCAGCTAACTGGAGTACTGTTTATCTCCTTGCTCTCAGGAAAGTCTGGTTACTACCTGGATGGCTGTTTCTGATTAGTGTCTGTTCTGATTGGTTTCTAACTATTCAGAGTATCCTCTCTCCTGCAGGATAATGTACCCTGTATTTTAGAGACCATTGTTCTTGACTATCACTTATTTCATGAGGTTAAAAAAAAGCTCACCAAATCTTTGCTCCTCTCAGTTTTAGAGAAAGTGGTGGGGCTGAGTGTGTCACTTTGTTCAACTGTTAGGGCTCCGACCGAGTTCTTCCATGCAGTTACCAAAGACAAAGTGATCATCCATAGTTGGTTCCCACTTCTGAACTGTAGGCTGAGTACTCTTCCTCTTCCAGTTTTGGAGGTAAGGTCAGTTCAATCATTACCTAGTATAGAAGCTTTGTTATTTTCACATCAATTTTGCTGCAGCAGAATTTTTTGAATATTAGGACCTGGTCTGCCATTCTCTTTTTGATTTGTAAAACTGTAAAATTTGTAAATTTGTAAAATTTGTAAAATTTGCTACCAAAACATGGATATGAAATAATTATTTTTAGATCTGTTATTTTCTGAAAGCTCTTTGAATGCTTGTGAGTATTGTAATTGGGATTTATGAAAGGACTGCCTGTACTGATGAATATGTTTTCCCAGTATAAGTGATGATCTATTACATTAATTAACTTACTAAAATTAAGTTTGGATTTTGAAAGGGTAATGTAAGAAATATTTCTCTGTAATTTTGATGTCCATATTTTATTAGGTATTTTTACTTTTAGCCTGCTTGGATAACTTGTGATTCATAAGAAAGCTACTGATTATGAATGAAAAGTTCTTGAAGGATGTAATCTCCTAGAAATTGAAAATAAATGGGTGTATTCACTTTAATTTTTACAAGTAAAACCTAAGTGGAGAATATCTTCTTAAATTAGTTGTAACAGTATTCATGAATCACCTGTTTCTTGACTAATTTGAGTTTTTAAAAATTACTCTTTTGAAATGAATGGAATTCAAGAAGAAAATTAGCATTATTTGTCTGTATATAAGAAAATGTTACCTTTGGATGTCTGCAGAACCACAGCCATTTTATATAAATTGTTTTGCCTTAGTTGTATAATTAATAATGAATATATAATGATCTAACTGTGTGGTTTCAGGATTCATTTGCCAAAAATTGTAAATAAAATGTCAAGAACACAAGCCATGGGAGAATATCTTCAAGAATTTCTCCCATGTCCTTGATGGTCATTGATGGTAATTAAAGCTGTCAGTTTGTCCCTGTGGAGAAGTATAAAAATTATAAATGAAGGGCTGTATTTGGGATGTGGAGACAGTGTGGTCTCTTTTGTGGGGAAGAGGAATTAAAAGAGACCCACTATTTCTTAGGCCCTCTGCAGTCATTTGGTCTATCTCGTAAGCACCAATGTTTAGCTATTTAGATACAGTTGTATGCACATAAGGGCTCTGCCACATTTAACCTGTTTTCAAATGTGAAATTCAACATGATAAAACATGATAAAATGTTGAATTTTTTTTTTTTTTTTTTTTTTACATTTTTGCTTGACTCATGTTGTTTCTCATGTTCTCTACTTAAGATGCTCGTGACCTTTATCTGTTTCCTTTTATAAGGAGTGGGTTACTCAAAAAGCTGTTAAAAGTAGACTATTTCCACACCCTTCTCTTTGTGCTAAGTCTGTGTCTGGGGATCTTCTCTTTAGGGAATGGTAGCAATGTCACAGAGATCTATGACCTCTTAATAGGTCTTGGGAGGGGAAGGCAGGAATCATTCTACACTGTGCCTCAGGGCTTAGTTCCTTTAAACTTCAAGGAATTGGACTGGAACTCTTCACTCCTCCTTTCTTTCGGTTTTACCTTCAGGGGAAATTGATCGATTAGAGGTGATTATTCCACAAACTCTGAACCCTTTCCCTATCTTTGTTCCAACTGGAGCTTCTCAAAGTTTAAAGGGATTGTGTCTCCTGGGTGAATTGTAGAATGAATTTAAGTAGATTATTGGGCAGAACTCTTTGAACACACATTAAAAGTGCTAAAAAAATATATTTGGAACAGAAGAAAATATTTGAAGCAAAAGGGTAAGGAAACATTCATTTCAATATAATTATAATGTAATTATATGGGTTATTTTTGAGCAAAAGATTAGCTGTTAGAATGTAGAATCATAGTGCTTCAAACCAAGAAAATAACAGGGTCAATGCAACAAATGGGCAAATGTTCAAAATCTGAAGGGTGAGTAAGAACCCAATAGGACCAAAGACAATCATAAGAGATTGGGTGTATGTAGGTCTTCTATTAAACATGGCAATATTCTATTAATTGATGGCTCTCATTCTTGTTTTCTAACTTAACAAGAAAGGGTATATACCTATTCTCTTTTGTTTTCTTTGTATGTATAATATATTTGCCTTATGGACACTATATCATACATGAAATATATTTAATACCACATTAATTTAATCTCCGCCCCCTTTTGTTTTGTTTTGTTTTGTTTTAAATCTGACTCTTAGACTCTACCTACTCACGGAGCAGAATTAGCTCCCCCTGGTGACTAAATAAAAACGTAGACAGGATGTTTGGGGCCATGAGCTTCATTAACTTCAGCCTTTAAATGCATAGTTAATATTAGTATGTGTATAGTAGGCATGTACACTGACCTGCTTTTCAAGTAAAAATTCCAATTAGTCTTGAGAAATGTTGATTTTAATGTCAGTTTATCTATGTAATGAAGACTCATCCATCTTGTGTGGCTTTCTTGGAGTTGTGCCCATTTTGATGACCTCAGACCTCTTGGTTTTCTGCTGTAGGAGATACTAGAATAGAAGGTAGATATTCAGATCTCTTGTGAACTAGGAGCTGCTTATAAAAGCAGAAAATAAAAGTAAGAGCAGCCATCAATTTACCTATCTCTATCATTCTTGCAAAATAGACTTATAGAAAAGATTGTCATTGTTAAAAAATTTTAAAAGAAATATTGTTTTAGAAAAAGCACTATTATACATTCAAACACTAAGATATATTTTTTTGCTTGTACCAACAAAACGTTTTTCCATTTAATTTATGAATTATTTAAAGTGTATATTTTTATTACTCAGATTGCCTTTAAACTTAACTTTTTCTATTTTATAAAACTGTTCCCCCTCATAATTAAATTATCAGGTTGACAGACTCTTGAGAATGCTTTTATAATCTTTTTAAAAAGGAATCTGTCAAATCTATTATATACTTACTATTTCTTATACCTAATTTTATTTTCTATGCAAAGTAAGATCTGATTTAATATTTATATTCAATATTATATATATTATGCATTTAAAGGGAAAGATTTACAATTTTATGTGGACCTCATATTTGAGTTGCTTCTTTGTTCCTCTTGTTCTGAATAGTTTTCTATACTTTTCTACCCCTCTTTTTTTGCTTTTCTTCCTTTTCCAAGGCCATAGGTTTTGGGCACAAGCCTTAGTCCATTGATTTGTTCATTTCTTTTGTTTTTCCAGCAAAGTGTCTCCCTGTTGGGAGAAAGAATACCATCTTCTAACCTCTATCATTTTTTACTGTCCCCTTCTGTGGCCTGCAGAAACCCAAGCGGAGCTTCTCTTGGCGTTATTGATACTATTTTGTCACTTGGCTTGAAGCGATGGTTATGAAGCAGATTAGATGAACACAGCATCCACTTCCCCCAGTTAATTTCTGCCTCCTTCCATTACCGCTGACTTCCTTCTGCAAGCAGTCTGCCTGCCCTTTGCAATTCATTAGTCCCAGTGCCTAGCAAAAGAGCGAAGAACCATGCTTTGCTTTAACTTTCGCTAATGGTCACTCACAGATGGAACTTAAGTTGGTGCCTGACAGCTATATAGTGATAGCTTTCTTCTTATGAACACCAGACTACAACTGACAAGTGCTTAATAATATAAATATTATTATATGGAGTAGATATTGCAGTATGGCTTAATAAAATGTGAAGTGTATGGCACCATTTCTTGCTACACTAAGAAGACCATCCACAAGTAGTGAAATGAATAGCACCTCCCAGTAGTGTGTTTTCCCAATACCACTGTGCATTTATCAACAATTCAGTTCAATAAACATCTGTTAAGATCCTACTCTTTGACCAATAAATCCTGGGAATACAGGTTCCAGGATATTCTGAGAAAAAAAATAATTTTGGAGGGTGTCATTAAGGCCAACTTGGCACATCGGAGTGGTTTCCTGGAGCACATGGTATCTTTAGTGATGAGCGAGAGTTAGCCAGGCCAAGAAAGGGAAAGAGGTGCTTCAGGTCAACAGAAGAGAAAGAATGGGAAAGAGGTGTGAAGCAGCATAGAATCTGCTGGGCAATTTTAAGCCATAGAAAATGCGTAAGATGGAGAATTAATGAGAGAATAAGAATGTATTAGTTATTTTGTATAAAAACAACAGGCATGTATTTTCTCAAAGTTTCTATAGGTCGGGAGTTTGGCAGCAGCTTTTCCCGGAGATCCTGATCCAGAGTTTCTTATGAGGTTGCCATCAAGGTGTCAATCAGGGCTACAGTTACCTGGTGGCCTCGACGGGGCTGGAGTATCCACTCTTTTTTTTTTTTTGAAATGGAGTCTTGCTCTGTTGCCCAGGCTGGAGTGCAGTGGTGTGATCTCGGCTCACTGCAACCTCTGCCTCCCAGGTTCAAGTTATTCTGCTTCCCCAGCCTCCTGAATAGCTGGGATTACAGGCATGCACCATCATGCCCAGATAATTTTTATATTTTTAGTAGAAATGGGTTTTTGCCATGTTGGCCAGGCTAGTCTTGAACTCCTGACCTCAGGTGATCCACCCACCTTGGCCTCCCAAAGTGATGGGATTACAGGTGTGAGCCACTGCACCCACCCTGGGGTATCCACTTCTTAGGGTAATTGTGTGGCTTCTACCTGAAGACTTGTCAGGAGGCTTCACTGCAAGGGCCTTTCTATAGGGTAGCTCTTGACATGGTGATTGGCTTTTCTCAGAATAAGTACTTTGAGAGAGACAGACAGACAGACAGACAGCAGGCAGAGACAGATACATCAAGATGGGAGCTGCAGTGTCTTTTATGACCTTGTCCTGGAAGTGGCATAACATTACTTCTGCCATAGTCTACTGGTTGCACAGATCAACTCTGGTGTATGAGACAGAATTATACAAAGGCGTGAATACCAGGAGGTAGGGATCATTGGAAGCCATGTTGGAGCCAGTTACTGCAATGAACCAGGAAAGGAAGGCAAGGTCTGGAAATGGGGAGGCCATGCTAAGAGCTTAAATTTGATTCTCTGGCCTGCATTTTTCAGACTGCTCTGAGGAACTTCACAGATATCAGCCAGGTAGGGGTGGAGGTAGGGAGTTGAGTTAGCGGGATTCTCCATTCCCTGCAACCTGAGCAGCCCAGGATGAACATTCAAGTCAGAATTCATTTGAGTTTTGAGTTTAGAGGTTTAAGAATGTTCAGTAATTACTGTTTTAGGCAATGGGTAACCATCAAAGATTTTATGCAGGGTAGTGAACATATTCAGATTAGATTATATTTTGCAGAGTTAGATTGGAGAAGGAACATTGTAGCGAAAGGATTTGAGATAGGAAGCTCTTGCAGTTGCACTAGTAAGAGAAGATGGGATCAAAACCAATGCAGTGGTCATAGGGTGGAGAGGGTGGCCAAATTCAATAAATATCTCGGAGTTAAAATCATCCAGATGTAGCAATTGATTAGTTGTGTCTCTGAATTCCTCAGCTGTATTGGGTGGCCATCACTTGATACTAGGAAAAATAAAGAAGCAAGATTGGAAGTTAGAATGGTGGGTTCCCTTTTTGCTTATATTAAATCTGAGGTACTTTTCTGGGTGGAATTGTTTAAAGCACCAGTTGTATACTTAGGCCAGAACCTAAAGGTAGACATCAGGCCACTTACATACTTTTTTTTTTTTGGTCTAGAATTGTGGTTTAGTTTTCCCTTTATGAGTTGTCTAAGTTTCTCTCCAGCCTTACTCCAACTTTTCTAACACTGTTTCTGATTCAGCTTTTTTTTCTTTCTTTTTCTTTTTAATAAAGAAGGATCTCTTCTTCTCAGATTGATTACTACTTATAAGGCCTCTTGTAGCTGGGATTGTTGCAGCAAGTGGAAATGACACCCTACAAATCTTGTCTGTAAAAGCAGAATGTGTAAAGCATTAAGGCTGGCTAGTGTTCTTGTCTTTCAGTATGAGGCATTTTGACACACAAGGTTTAATACCTTATTGAAATCCAGGAAATACAAGCTAAGAAGGGTGCTTTAGTCTCACAGGATTAGAGCGTGTAGGGTTTTCTTTCCTTTTTGAAAAAATATACTAAGGTCCATCTCCATGGGAGATCTTATTACTAAGGAATTATTGGTTATGCCCACCTTTCCCCCCCAAAAAAGAAATTAACAGACAAATTTAATTTTACTGTTCATCACTTAGAATCTGTGGCCATCTCGTGAATCTTAACAGGGTGTTTTTATATCTGATTTTCAGACTTGCAGTTTCCCATCATCTCCCTTCGTATTATTTTCATTAAAAATTCCATTAGCTTAAAAAAATCAATGTAATCATTCAGTAGTAATTAATTCTTACCAATCTTCTAAAGGAGAAATGAATTAACAAAACTTCAAAATGTTAAAATGAGTAAAAAGTGTTGTATGGTTAATGGGACTGGTAGAAATGTCAGTGTAATGGATAGAGGGGTGGGGTCTGGCAAATGGCTGACTAAATTGCAAATCTCTGTTCTCCCAAAGCTGGTTGTCCTTAGACAGATTACTTAAGTGTTTAATTGAAAGTTCCTTACCTGTAAAGGTGATAACATTGCCTGCCTTTTATGGTTGTGACAAATAAGTGAGCTGGTAGATGTATCATCATGGCAAGGTGTATGGCACACAGGGAAGGGATGCGATAAACATTATATATTGTTAGTGTTAGTATTGTTGGTATTGTTAAAGAAGATAGTGTTTCCTTTAAGAGGAACTCACATGGGCCGGGCCCGGTGGCTCACGCCTGTAATTCCAGCACTTTGGGAGGCCGAGGTAGGCAGATCACGAAGTCAGTAGATCAAGACCATCCTGGCTAACACGATGAAACTCTGTCTCTACTAAAAATACAAAAAATTAGCCGGGCATGGTGGCGGGCGCCTGTAGTCCCAGCTACTTGGGAGACTGAGGCAGGAGAATGTCAGGAACCTGGGAGGCGGAGATTGCATCACTGCACTCCAGCCCGGGCGACAGAGCGAGACTCCATCTCAAAAAAAAAAAAAAAGAGTAACTCACATGAATCAGATTCCAGATTTGAATGTCTTCCAGAATCCTGAGATATTTTGAAAGAATTAGTATGAGTTATTATTTGCCCTTCCATCCTAAAATTCTTCCCTTCTAAAATTCAAAAAGAATTAATGTGTTATTGCTGCTAAGGGTAACTGGCCAAATGGAGGAAATGAAAATTAGTTTAATTGCTTTCATTATCATTTTAGGAAGGTCTTGATGTTTAACATTCTTTAAATAAAGAATGTCTTAGGAATAAAGAAGAGAGACCCAGTTTCCCAAACCCAGTGAATAAAATTAACATTTTATTCTAAGTTAGTTCTATACAAAATATTAAAATTAAGACCCTGTCATCAGTTTTTAGCCTGGCATATATAAGAAGATAGTCATGCCGTGGATATCACTAAAACATTTCATACTTGTAGCTTATTTATTTAGTAACACAGAATTATCTATGCAACTTTTAGAATGGTTTTAAAAGATTTCTCTAGGTTTATAAATTAGCACAAAATTTAGAAAATATATTAATAATAGTTTAGTACAATGAAAAATATTTACACCTTATTTTTAGTAGGCAAGCGTAAACATCCTGGAGTTCATCTAGCTATAATAGATGTTCAGGTGATCAATAGTTTGGAAATCATCTGGTCTAAGTGAGTTCATTTAAATATGGGAGATTTGTACTTTTGCTTTCTAGGAAAATAGTGCCTAAAGAAGTGCATTTGTGCAACAAATGACCACAAAGACAGCTGCCTGTTTTTGCAGTGCACCAAACATATTAAAGAAACATACTTATAGTATATGTGTTAGTGTGTTTTGCTATATTCACATCTTTTGCTGAGCATTATGAGGGCACAAAAGAAATGTGAGTCATGAAACCTATTGCCTACAATCTTACTGTGCACTTGAGGCAAGCGTAAACACATGTACAGTATTTGACAATGACAGGTGTACCTGAAAATGTATATTACATATGGCAGTATATCATTGTATGCCAGAATTGCTAATATGAGTGGTAAATTCTGTGACTCTTCAAAGAAGGGAGTGGCAAGTGTTCACAGGAGCTGATAGGAGAGGTCTTGTGGAAGAGGCTGAAGGTGAGCTCTGCCCAGAGTAATCCTTAGGAAATTAAAAGGAAGGTGGGAGATGGAAGAGAAAGGCAGGCGTTCAGGGTAGAAAATTGCAGATGGGTAAAAAGATCCCGAATTCAAATTCTGATATCGCCTCAGAAAATAATTTCATAAGCAGTAGAATTCTGTCACAGCATTTGCACACTCAGAATATTGAGTTCTCTGGGGGCATTGTGTGTGTAAAAAGTGCTGTAGGTTTGCACACACACACACACACACACGAATGTAAAGTCAGTTAGTAACCTGGAAATAATAAAAATCTGTTTCACATTAGGTTGTCCGATGAGCAGCTTGAAGAGGATCAAGTAGGGCAGAGTTTATGAACAACTGTTGAGAAGTGAGTTAGGTTGTGGCAGTTTCAGAATATGCAGAATACAAGAATGTATGAACTACCACATCCAGCCTCTTAATTCAACAGAAATATGTTGAGCCTGTCTCCAAGAGACTGTACTTGATAGTAGCATCTTTTGCCTTAACGCTTTTGTTAAAATGTCATGAAGTATCTTCAGATGTAATTTTCATTTAAGTTTTATTCTTACTATGCTATGAGCCTTTGGTGCTTATCAAATGTAAATTTTCTCCAGTGAAGGAAGAAATTACTAGCACAGCCATTAATAGTTTAATGAAAAGTCTTATTACTTCTTAAAATTTATATTTTCATGGTGATTGACAATTGTTAATTAGTTAATCCTCTGTCTTTGCTCATGAGGTAGGTCAATATTATCGTCATTATAAAATGAGAAGATTGAGAAATCAAAAACTTCAGTGAATTTCCTGAACAACCTATTTCTGTATTGACATGGCAAAAACAAATTGAGTTTACTCTCAGATTGTTTTTTTAGTTAACCAAATATCTTTGTGCCGAATAATTGACTATCTCAGATATCTGTTTCTCCCTGTACAGTTAAAAATCCATTTATACCAAGTGTGAGCTTGGGCCCCCAAAAGTAGATTTGATCTGTGGGCTTAGATGTCACAGGCTGAAAGTAGCATTTGGGTAAATTCACAAGCTAAATAATTGTATATAATAGGAAACCCCAAAATAACAACAACTTGAATTAGAAAGAAGTTTGTTTCAGGCCAGGCACAGTGACTCACGCCTGTAATCCCAGCGCTTTGGGAGGCCGAGGCGGGTGGATCACGAGGTCAGGAGTTCGAGACCAGCCTGGCCAGCATAGTGAAACCCCGTCTCTACTATAACTACAAAAATTAGCCGGGCATGGTGGTGGGCACCTGTAGTCCCAGCTACTCAGGAGGCTGAGGCAGGAGAATCGCTTGAACCTGGGAGGTGGAGGTTGCAGTGAGCCGAGATTGTGCCAGTGTGCTCCAGCCTGGGTGACAGAGCGAGACTCCGTCACAAAAAAAAGAAAAAAAAAAAAAAAAAAGAAAAAAGTTTCTTTTTTTTCTCGCAGAATTCTAGAGATAAGCAGTCCAGAGCTGGTTTGGGAACTCAGTGGTTCTCTAGGCACCAAGACCTTTTTCTTGGTCCTCTGCTTCCTAGTACATGACTGCCATTGTCAGATAGGCTACAATGGGTGCCAGAGTTGATGTCAGCATGTCCTGTTGGATGTTGGGAAAAGGAGAAGGTAGAAGGGCTAACAGGTCCTGCTGCCTGAGTTATTCCCTTTGAACAACCTTCCCAGAAGTCCTGTATTTTGAGGTATGCAACTGATTGTGTCTCACACAATTAGTATATTTGAATATTTATATTTTACATTGTGTAATATTTTGTATTGCTTGTGATTTTTTTCTTCCAATGTCATGTATTATTTAGAATCCTTGCTAAAACATAAGAGCTTTTAAATTCCCAATATGGGCAGACCTTTTTCTCTGGTTGATAACTTACATGCTTAAATTATTTAGCAAATAGCACATCAAATTTTCCCATGGAGAAACTGTTTTGAATCCAGGGCAGAACTGCAGTCTAAAACTCTGTACTTTATCCACCTTCATTCTTTGTTTTGAATGTGTCATTACTCCTAGAGAGAAAAATAAGGAAACATCTTTATTATAGCAGAAGTGTTTAATATAGTCAAATCAGGCATCTTATGGATATATAACCCCAGAGAATGTTTGCCCAACCATGACATAGCACATGAAACTTCTGTGTACCCAACTGACCTCAACACTGTCTTATTTAACCCCGGGAACTCCACTTTCCATGAAAGGATCACAAAATATGCTCCATTCTATATGTGTCCTCAGAAGTGGAGGCCAATTAATGCAAGGCTTGTCGCACACATGCTTTTGGGATGTGATATGTCACCTAGGTGCTAGCCTACTACGGCTAGCTTGAGCCATGGAACCACGGAGGTGGTGTGCTCGGGTAAGGACCGTTGTGTGACCTGCCTGCTTCTTTACTGGTGTGTGTGTTGTATGCCTCAGAATGCTGCCGCACACCCCTTTCTCTCACCTCCTTCTCCACAGCCTTTCCCAGCATCTACAAACAAATGGGTATCCGGAAAAAAACCATATTAGATAAACCATACAAATGAAAACGCTTATAGAAGCAAGAGCTTTTCAATTGGATTCTGAAGAACAGAAGGTTGGAATGGAATGCTGAAGAATGGAGAGAGCCTTCAAGTTCATCTGGTCCTTTCTATAAGAGTTCCCTTTTATAGAAAGGAAACTTGAGACTCATTGTCACTTAGTGATTTACTGGCTCTGTCATGATTTAGACATTGAACTTCTGACTCCAAGTCCAGTGTTGGTTTGCTACAATTGTTTCATCAAGGTGAAATGAATAATGAATGACACCACAAGCCATTACCCAAAAGCATATTCTGGATGGAAATAATTGCTTATTAGGGGGTTGGTACCCTTGTCTTCAGGTATAGACTTGTTTGTTCCAGAAGTTGCACCAGATACTTATCTGTAAGTGAATGGACTCTGCAAACATCCCCTCCTTAACCCCCACTCCATCTCTTTGAGTACTTCTCCAATCCCTGGCTGCTACCCCATTCTTTGGGAACATGCTAAGAGAAAAAGCCTGGTAATTTCTAAGAAGGAAGACTTTCACCTATTAGGGGCTTCTGCCAGCAGTGTGAGAACTACATCGTTTTCCTCTGATGGACAGGTCATGAGGACAGCATCAGGTCACCATTTTGGCATGAAAGCAGGCTTCGAGGCTCTCAGAACAATTGTTGCTGTTTTTGGAAGTCAACTGTGTGTAGGGAGTGTTGTTCAAAGAGGTAAAGTGATTAGCCACTGCCAAGTCTCTTTTTTTAAAAACTTGTAGTTATTGTGAGTACATAATAGGTGTGTATATTTGTGGAACACATGCGATGTTTTGATACAGGCATGCACTGTGATCAAGTCTCTGCAATTGCAGGCACTTCTCTGCCTTTTGAGTGGAAGGATCCAGAGGGCAGGAGGCTCCTTCTCAGAAGCTTCCTGTCTTTTGTTGTTATACCAGATATTATCTGCATGGTCTGAGTCCATGTCAGTTTTCCTGCTCTACTGGATATTTTTAGATTTCTCTACTCCTGTGTGAGACCCCATTCCAGATTTAGATACGTCTCTAATGTGTCCCCAGTATATGTTCCAGAAACACCATAAAACTGGGTATACATATGATGGAAGAAGAAGTAAGTTCCAGCTGTCAGGGACTCATATTTGCTAATTGCAAAAGTTATGGGTGCTTTCAAAATAGAAGCAAGTTTATAGACATTCTTTCTCCTATGGCTGTTGTATTGTTACAGAATTAAAATGTAAGTCATAGGCAATGATCATCCACCTCTGTGCTTGCAATGCTCAGGAGAAACATTGTTTCTCACCATTGTTTGATGTTTGCAAATTATTAATATGTATACATCTTTGAGGGTGGGAAAGTATTTGACTGAAGAATCAAAGAGAAGAAGGGAGGAGCAGAAAGGGTTTTCAAAATAAGCGTGTGACTTTTTTCTATCTTTGCTGAAATAAAGTTAAATATTTCTAAGTGTTTTTGAAGAACTTTACTGTTTTTATTAGGTTGGTGCAAAAGTAATTGCGGTTTTCACAATTAAGAGTGATGGCAAAAACCACAATTGCTTTTGCACCAACCTAATATCATGTGCAAAGTCTGCAGTGACTTTTTTATTTAAGTTTGCGTTGGTGACACTCTGTGATCTTTCTAATACATCCAAAATATTGAGCTTTTAATAATAAGAGATGGAAAGAGATTCCAACATGAGACTGTTCTCTTGTTTATATGCTATTGTATCAAAACATGTATTTTCAAAACAACCATTTCTATTATATTGTCATTGAGTGTGTATGTGTCTACCTATCATATTGATACAATAAAGTACTATAGGAATTGTTACAGTTATTTATTGCTAGATAATGAAAGTTAGTAGCTACAAAACAATAACAATTTATTACTTTTATTGCTTTTCAAGATTCTTTGGATTGATTGGTGGAGCTGCTTTTCACCAGGTTGATTGGGAGGTCCACAGTGGTCTTACATGACTGGTGCTGGCTGCACCTGGAGCTCAGACTCGACTTTCCCTGGGGTTGTGGTTGTCCCTTTTCTAACCAGTCCTCTCCACAAGTCTGCTCTGGCTTTCACAGCATGGGTCTAGGTTCCAAGAAGGAGTATTTCAGGGTCTAAGTTGCAATCTCTTGAGGCCCAACCTCAGAAACAACAGTGATACTTCTACGTTCTCTGTTGGTTAAAGTAAGCTCCCAGTCCAGGTCAGATTCAAGAGGATGGGAAATAAACTCCACTTCTTGATGGTAGAATAGGAAGGTCACACTGCAGAGGAGCACGTGGGATGGCAGTTATTGTTGTGGTCATCTTGGGAAACATAATCTGCCACTGAAATCAGAGTCTCTCTTATTATCATTTCTTCCAAGTCTACCATGTAAGTTTAATTGATCTTATGCTTTTAAGTGAGAAATAGGAAGCAAGGACTTATACAATGTAATTTCTTAAACTGCGGTGTTTTGTTCCCTTGTAGCATGGGTTGCCTTTATAGAGTGGTATGTCCTTAATGTCCTAATTCTACTCTCAGATGTCATCAGGAATCTTTAAGAAGCATTAGTCAACTGTGGTGGTTTCTCACCCTGACCAGTATTGGGCAATCACTTTATGAAAGACCTTACAGTGATGTTCCCCAACATATTTTAAAACCTGTTAGAGGTTTTTTGAATACAGCACAGTCATTGAGTGATATTTAAAGTATTTGTCTCTTAATGAGAGTACTGTGTAGTTACCATAATCTTGAATTTTCTGATTCTGTTTGTATTCAGAATTCTTTACAGTTACTTTTCCTAACTTATCTTCTTAGTCTATGGAGAATTTTTATCTTAGATAGTTGTCTTGTTCACATTTACATTACTCACTGTCTTTCGCCGCTGCCCTCCTGCATTGGACTTTGTAGCATGAACATGTTGGAAGCAGTTTAGCTTTTGTTTTGTAAAGTTACATGTTCGTATTCTGTATGGTTTCCTACCCAGACCTCATGTGGCCCAAGCCCTGGTATATGTTAAGCAAAGGAAAGCTGACTTTTCCTGATAGGGATGAGTCAGTTTCCTTCTGCATCAAGATGTTTATACATGGGGGCAGATGCAGAGGATGACAAACCTGGATCATGTGATCTCCAGATTGTTTTTCTTTGCTGGATTTCCACGTGGGAAGTGGTAGGATCTAGAATTTTGCTGCTACTGCGCCCAGGATGTCCGCTGTCCAAGGTGTATCCATGTTTGTGGTCTGGCTGCTTGGCAGGGAGCCAATGCTGCATTGTTTTGAGGCATGCTCGCTCTTTAGAAGAGTGATGTGATCCTGCTTGATCAAGTGCAGCTGTAGAATGATTTAATTTCACTCTGTGAAGCTATAGGTTTGTTAGTTACAGTTACTACCTGTGAATTGCTTCCAATTTTCACAGCATAAGATGGTATTTCCTTCTCCAGTGATTTTTTTTTTTAAACATACTAATTCTAGTACTAGCCTTTTATTGTGATTATTATTACTGAAAGTACATAGGGCCGATGTAATCCCTAGGTTGGTGTATGATCAAGGAAATCATATAGTGTGCCACTTTCATGACCCGCTGTTCCATTTTTAAAATATAAAGTATGTGGGTAAACTGGATATTGAAGACATCCGTAAAGGGGAACAAAAGTCCTAGGGTTAGAGTGGTGGTCTGCTTCACTTTTCTTTGTGATAGGCAGGAAGAAGGAAGGATGTATAGTGTAATTGGATCACTTTATTTGAGCCTTAAATTTGCTTTGGCAATAGCAGCTAGAGAGAGAGATGCCCTAAGGAGCCTAAAGTCTTAACCTCAAATTTACTCTGGCCCAGTCCACATGCTAAAATACAGGTAGTATATATCTGAGAGATATTCTGAGTGTATGATTTGGTCCAAGGTTCATTAATTGGCAGAGACCTTTGACTAAGACATTGTTTAGAAGAACTGACAGATTAAATTGAAAGTATAGTTCAATGGCTTCTGTAAATTTTGTATTTCTTTGGGTGGTTATATACATTTCTTTCTCTGTGATTTAAATGAAACTGAGGACTAGTCTGTGCTCTCTGACAATAGTAACTCAATAGTAATTAAGAAAAGCAATTTTTCAGAATAATGAAAATAATCTATATAACCAACATCAGCACCTTTTCATCTAATGCAGGTGAATAATTGAATATGTTGCATGTAGCCCAGGACCTGGTACATAGAGAGTCCCCAGTAAATGATGAATGAGTAAATGAGTCTCAATTAGTGAATGCACTAATCTATTAATAACTCAATCAAAAAGTCTAAGAATGGGAAATATTTCTATACTAGGATTTCTAAGGATTTATGAAGATTGTTATAATAAAAAAGGAAATATTTGAAATTCATCTCAATCTTCTTACAGCAGAAATAAAGACTAAATATATTAATGTCTTAAAAACAGAGTTTTTATCTTACAACAGGTAGAGAAACTGTTTATTTCTTTCTGTTTGCACTTTTCCTGAAGGAACTATGGTCCGTGTCTACTCTGTGACCATGGTATAACAGAGTACATATTTGTCTTCTTGAGGATAGCCGTCATTCATTCATTTTCTCTGCTAATAATACGAACTTTCATAGTATTACGATATTGTTAATTTCTTAAGTCATGCTGCATTTAGTAGTATTCACATTCATTTTCTATATTTTCTTGTGATAAACTCTGTTATAGTCAAAAATTTTCAGAGCACCCTGGCAATGATTTATTTTAATATCTGCATGAGACTAAATAAATAAGAAAGGATTTAATAGGAATTTTTCATGGATTTGCTATAACTTGAATATTGTAAATTGATTTCGTGCAAGCTGTCACAGACCTTCTGATTAGCACATACTTACTAGAACACCTCTGTTAGCAAAACTGGATTACAAAGTATAAATGCCAGGTATTTGTGCTTATTCTGTTTAGCATTCTCATGAGTTTCTTTACTTATATCTGATGTGTTATAGATGTTTTGAAAGAGTACCTACCTTAGAGAATGTGGCTCTTGTTTTATGGCCCATTTTAATTCAGTGTATATATATATGTGTGTGTGTGTGTATGTATATAAAGGGATATGTGTGTGTGTGTGTGTGTGTGTGTGTGTCTATGGGGAAAATGTATAAAGAAATGGTTGCTACTTATAAGGCTTTACAATTTATGGGGTGACCACACATACACACTTAACAAATACAGAAAAACATAAGACTTTTTTCATTCATTCATTCAATACATATTTACTGAGTACCAGCTATGTACTAGGCACTATTTATTTCTTATACTGAAGATACAGTCTTAAGACAGGAAAGTTTCCTATTTCTTAGGAGCATATTGTCTAGTGATTATGATTAAGCACAGCAAAGTATAGTGAGATACATCCTAGAGAATATAAATAAGCACCAAAATGTATAGTCAAGACATGAGAACTTAGTGGAGTTCACCATTTTTCAGGACGGCCTACTTCATGTCAAGGAAGACTTGAACTTGACCTTGAGGAAAAGAAGGTATTTGCAGAGGATCCCAGAAAGGAAGTTAGATGTGTATGTCAATGTAAACATCCCAGAGTGTGACCTGAGAAGGCCACAACACTCTCGAAAGAGCAGTGTTTGTTCAGATAAAATGCTCTGATTCTCATTCCTGTTCCATATGCACCCACCTGTTTCCACAGGTGAAAATCTCAGGACTATCAGCGGTGGGGTTCTATTAGAATAAGTGTGACTGAGTATTTTCGAAGAAACTATCTCAGATCCCAAATCCATAGCAAGTCTAGGCACATAGTATATATACTACTTGCATATATGAAATTGATGCTCAAAATGTGCAAAAGTATCTCTAGATAGAAGGATTCAAGCGCTATAGTGTTACTAAAAAAATTTTTTTACAGAGGAGAGTAGTGGCAGATGACAATAACTTCTTTTTGAGGAGTTTTACTTTCTCGTGCCTAGTGCTCCTATCAAGTGGGATATTTTCATCAGGGATGATAGATTTACATAGTCTATTTTGTAAATTTAGAGGAATAAAAGGGAATTAAATAAAATAGACTCTAAGTAACAAGGTCTAGCATTGACTAGGGCCATTGGAACACAAGATGAATAAGGAAGTGAATAGAAGGGCATACCTTCAGCTATTTTTGTGTTATCTGTGATTGTGCAGTGCTTTTAACCAAGGTAACAGGGGCTATGATGAAAGTAAAATCTCTTGGGCTTCATATCTGTCAAATTAGCAAAAAGTGTGACAATTCTAAGTGTTGCCACGACGTGGAGTAACAGACACTACTGGCGGGAGTTTAAATAGATAGAACCACTTTGGGAAAATGGTTTGGCATTATACAGTAAGTTTAAGTATATGTAAACTGTATGACTCAGCAATTTCATATCTCCAAACCCTAGAGAAACAGGTATGTATGGGAGACAGGTGCATGTACATGCATATTCATAGCAGCATTGCCTGTGATAGTCAAAACTGAAAACAAACCAAATGTCCAGTAAACAATAAATTGTGCATATTCACATAATAGAATATTTTCTTTTAATGTATTTTATCATTTAAAAATATTTACTTTTTTTTTTTTACTTTTGTGGGTACATAGTAGGTGTGTATATGTATGGGTTAAATGAGATATTTTGATACACGCATGTAATGCATAATAATCACATCAAGGTAAATGGGGTATCTGTCACCTTAAGCATTTATCTTTTGTGTACAGACAATCTGGTTATACCCTTTTAGTTATTTTTAAACGTACAATTATTTTTGACTATAGTCATTCTGTTGTGCTAGCAAATACTAGGTCCTAATGCATTCTTCCTAACATAATGGCATATTATTAGCAGAGAAAATGAATGAATGATGACTGTCCTCAAGAAGACAAATAACCCCTGCAAATGTCTAGTTGACCCAAGAAACAAGATGACAAATAATACATACAGTATGGAACCACTCACATGGACTTCAAAACTAGGCAAAACTAAATTATACTGTCTAGGGTTGTATACGTAGGTGCGATAACAATAAAGCATGGAAAATCACTATCACAAATGTCAGGTTAGTGCTTACCTTTAGGGTAGAAGGAATGGGTAGTGATGAGGAGGGGCACTTGGGGGATGTTTTAGGTGCTGACAGTGTTCTATTTCTTTACTAGCATAGTAGTTATATGAGTGTTGTTGTGTTGTTTCTAATTATATCAAGTTGTTGCTTTTCTATATTTTTATGTAGATATATTTCATCAATTTTTTTAAAAGAAGCTATGTGAAAGAGATAAAGGATGTTGGAGATAGCAGTATAGAAAGATTCATGCCCAAACCTGCTCCTTTTTTTTTTGAGACGGAGTCTTGCTCTCTCACCCAGGCTGGAGTACAATGGCACGATCTCTGCTCACTGCAAGCTCTGCTTCCTGGGTTCAAGCGATTCTTCTGCCTCGGCCGCCTGAGTAGCTGGGATTACAGGCATGCGCTACCACGCCCAGATAATTTTTGTATTTTGGGTGGAGATGGAGTTTCACCATGTTGGCCAGGATGGTCTCGATCTCCTGACCTCGTGATCTGCCCCGCTTAGCCACCCAAAGTGCTGAGATTACAGGCATGAGCCACTGCGCCCGGATGCCCAAACCTACTTCTTAAGATGTAAGGCAATTATGCAAGAAGTGGACAGATTTGCTATGTCCATTTTCGTTACAATCGAGTGTAATTTGCACATGGTGAAAGACAGAGTTTGCTACTAGTGTCTAGTAATTTAAAAATGAAAACCTGTTTTTCTTGAGTCAGAAAAAGAGATCCTAGGCCTTTAGAATCAAATTTGATAACTAATTTGTAGCATAATTATTTTTCCATGCTTTATGCGTCTTTATTGATTGACGCAGTGTCTTGAATTATACCTAGAAGCAAATTGACCAGCGGATCAGCAGAAAATTAACAGCAGGAAAACAAATTAGTATACTCATCTTATCTAGAGAAATGAAGAAATTTTTATTGCTTTTATCATTTAAAAATCATCTGTGAATTCCTCTTTAAGAGAAACCTTTAATAGTTCCCCAGTAGTACCAGCATTGCAGAGTATTATCCAGTAATGAAAGAGAATGTTAATAAAATCATTTCTTTTTTATATTGTAATGGATCAAAGTTGCAACTTCAAAATACCAATGATAAAAATGAACCTTTTAAGATTGTAGGTTACTGCTTGCCAAGGATAATATTCATTAACTGGAGTTCACATCTCATGCTCTGGATTAAAGAAATTATTTGCAAGCAAGTAAGAAAAAAATCATCTTTAATTTGCTAATCACAAGGCACTACTTTTTTGAAAAAGTATTGTGTCTTAAAAATGGATTTTTAATTTAAATTATGAAGCAGTCATAAAATATCCTCTGGTAGAGGCTTTGATGGTTTGCTTGAAGGTTGTATTGTATGCAAGAAATTGTGGAAGCACCATTTGCTAAAAATAAATTGCCAAATTGATTTATTTTCCAGATAAAGCCATACAATACTATTTAAATACCTAAAATATAAAAATGAACACTAACAAAGCAGCCAACGATTCCACAGTAGAGCATAAAATCTCCAAGTGTTGTGAAGAGTATCATAAATACCTATCTTAAGAAGCTCAATTAAAGTTTGGAAATAATAATTTTGTTGTTAAATCTCTAAAGAGCTGCAATAGTGAGATCACCTTGAGGTAGAATCCAGAAAAGCTAGTTTTAAATATTGTACTCCTGGAGCAATGATGGATTGATTCTCTAGTGTAAATTTCTTGGTAATGTCTGTTTAGAGACCTCTAAGAAATTAAGGAGTGTGTGTGTGTGTGTGTGTGTGTGTGTGTATACATGTGCAAGCAAGAAAATCTGTTAATGCAGCAAGAACCCTTTGTGGAGCCCTCATCTGGGCAAAAGGTAGAGGAGTGTTTACTAATAATCTCTATGTGATGAAAGATAGCTTATGGTTTTTCTTTAATTGTGTGGAATTGTATGTATGATTTTTCTTTAATTATTGGTTGAAATGATCACTGAGCAACAGGGTGTCCAGAACTTTTCAGTTGTATTATATTCTGCTATCTCCTCTTCTTTATTTACCTTCAACTGAGAAAACCAAAATATTGACTTGGGAATAAAGGCAGAATACATATGGGAAAACCATTGGACAGTGGACCCGGAAGTGACCTTGGAGATCATTATATACAGTGGATTCAAACTGTGCTTTGGGGATCTCCGGGGCTTCCTACAGTATGAGGAGAGCAGAGTAGAGATGGGGCCCTGGGGGCTGGACCCGGAGGGTCCTACCTCGGATTCAGATTGGGTGGTTTTATTTATCTTGGACTTCTCCTTAAAGTTTTGTTTAAAGAACAAGTGAAAACAGCTTGAAAGCCACTCCTTTAGTAAATAATCCCCTCATCTCCCACTTTCATGTTTGAATTAATTGCAGTCCAGTAAAGTTGTAGCTTGTTCAAGATTTCACTGCTGGTAGTGGCAGAAGCAACAACAGAAGCCACATGGTCATGTCTAATGGGGCTGTTTCCCTGATAACATCTTGCTTTCGACTATCTGATCCCGCCTACTATATCTTGTATTTCTTAATGATACACGCTGTAATTTCCCACCTTACTATCCACTTCTCTGTACTTGAGCACAAGCTACTTTTGTGTCATGTCAGGGACACAAAGGAAAACACAGTTAGTCATGATGTTACAAAAAAACCATGGGGAGGATTTAAAAATACCAGTGTTGAGAAGAATTTGTTGGAAGTGCCCTTTTTGTGAATATATGCCATTATTGTGCCCTGACATTAAGGCAACTCATCTGAAATGTAAGTGCTGTGACATGGTACAGATGGTGACTGAGAGGCCCAAATCTCGAAGATGAAATGAAATTAGACATTTTTTTCACCGTCAATCTATGAGATTCACCAGAATAAAGTATCTGACATCTACGTCAGCATCACAGTTTGATATGGGATACAGCAAAAAGTGGGAAACTGGCGGGTAACATGTGTAAGTGTTGGTAGGCATGCTCATTTGACTTCATTCAAACCAAACACTTGCCTTGTGTTTTCCAGGGCAAAAAAATAATGTGTGGCAGTTTAAGAAAATAACTTTGGATAGCATTTTTTCTTCTGTTTTTTTCCCCCCTACTTTTTTTTTCTTTCAATAAATATTCATTGAGTGCCTATTATGAGCCAGATATCTTCAGGTACTAAAACATTTCTTGTACCAAAAGAAGTTAAAAAGATGATTTTTTTTTCTCGGTGCAATGATTGGAACTTCCAAATGACTGGAATAAGGATGTCTTAAATCGTGACAACTTTTCAAGCGTAGTTGCATCTAGAGAGGTTGTTGATTATTGTATTCTGGAAATTCAAAAATTCTACTATTTTTCTCCAGTTTTCTCAATTGAAAAATAGGAATACCACTTGTGGAGGCTTATGTTGTAAAAATAATTGCAAATATAGTGTGCTGAGGGCTTGGTGAGAAGGGTGGCAGACGTCTACAGAGAGTAGAATTGTCTGCAGGATCTGTGGCATTTATTGACTCAGGGATCTTTGGGTGTTTGAATGCAAAACCCAGAGAGCTGACCTGTATTTCTCCTGGTGGAAGATGAGCCTCACAATTCAACTAACTGCTTAGGAGGAAATTTAGCTTGCTATGAATTAAGTATACATTATTGTAATCCTGTATCTGAAGCTCAAATTCATTACTTACTCTTACGTAGCTGTATTTAATTCCACTACCTTTACCTATGAGTGACAATATCAAGGGATATTCTCAAATAAGATGGCCACATTCAGACATTCCACATAAGGATTTGGAAGGCTTTCCTAAGCAAAAATGCTGACATGGAACATTTATTCATTTTGTTGCATTTAATTGATATCTTTTCCAATTGAGTGTAGAAATGTTCACTTTAATGTTTACACTTTTGTATGTTTTTACTTTAGATGGAGGGTAAAATAGAGAAATTGATGTCAGCAGTGGACAATTTTCATTGAGAAGAATTTCACTTGGGCATTATTTATGGCCACTCGTAAAAGAAAGAACCTCCATTTTTTTATCATTCAATTATATCTTGGTAGAATTCTGCACTGGAACCCCAGTCATTTGGCAAGTGTATTAATAGTTTTGGTAATGTGACTAATGCCAGTCCTCTATAACAGTAGTTCCATTACTGGCCTTTCCTCAGGCACCCCACCCCACCTCATCTAAACCAAATTTTGGGTATCATAAACAAAATGGAGTACAGTGATATAAATGAATTCATTTATCATCCCTCTATCCGTTAATTCATTTGTTCATTTTTCTTTAATTATTGATTAAAATGATCACTGAGCAACAGGGTGTCCAGAACTTTTCAGTTGTATTATATTCTGCTATCTCCTCTTCTTTATTTACCTTCAACTGAGAAAACAAAAATATTGACTTAGGAATAAAGGCAGAATACATATTCAAGAATATGGCTTACTGTCAGCTGGGTGCGATGGCTTACGCCTGAAATCCCAGCACTTTGGGCGGCTGGGTGGGTCTCTACTAAAAATACAAAAAGTAGCCAGGCGTGGTGGTGAGCACCTGTAATCCTAGCTACTCAGGAGGCTGAGGCAGGAGAATTACTTTAACCCGGGAGGCAGAGGTTGCAGTAAGCCAAGATCACACCACTGTACTCCAGTCTGGGCGACAAAATGAGACTCCATCTCAAAAAAAAAAAAAAAAAAAAAAAGAACATGGCCTACTATGCATCAAACACTGAACTTCTACTTCAGTAGAAGCAGAAATTGCTCCCCAGTTAAAATTTGGTAGCAAACAGTGGTATCAGCACCTCCCTGTCTACTCATTTGCAGTCAGTACTCTGGGCTCCCAGCAAGGGGCCCAGGAATAAGAGCATAGAATGCGTATTTCACAGGTGTTAGTGCTTGGAATGATTGATGAAATTTAAATTTGGAATAAAACACCAGCTTTCTACGGTGTTTATAATCACCTAGATAGTCTGATATTAACCCTTAGATCAATTTTGGGGAGTAAAGAATACAATTTGTCTTTCAGAAGAAGGCCAACAGCTAGGTTAGAAGGTTCTGACGTTTAAGCTGCAGTTCATCTTGATACTATTACTGATCAAGGCACCTTCTTCAGTTACTGTGGATGCTTATAAACCGCAGACTGCGTGCAGTTCATCAATTTGGCTGCTTCTCCATAGCTGCTATGAAAATTGCAAACAAAATTGCTTTTCATTTTGCTTTGACAGGCAGTTTTAATTTTATTCATCATTTTAGCAAATTGTATAACATTTCAGTTGTGTGCAGCATTGCTTTTTGTCTTTTTTTGCACTGTATTTATGCCGAAAATATGAAAACAACAATAAAGAAGGGACCAATAATAGCATGTTGTAGTAAAAAGGGCTTATTAAAAGGATATTTTCTGCCTGGGTGAAAAACTTTCTTGAACACGTCATAAATAGTTTATAACACACAGAGCTACACTTTTATTGTCTGCAGAAGTTGATTGTCTAGATAGCCACAGTTTTAAAATTAAAAAATAATTTTCCCCCCAATTTTGACTTTATGTTTTGTTTACTCAGACTCTTTCACAGCCTAATTAGACAATGACTATCTATCTGAAGTCATCATAAAGACCGAGTAAATCTTGGACACATAAGAGAGTTGGGGGTAAGTGGGGAACGTGTTGATTAGGGAAAGATGGAGGAAGCACATAAAGATTTATCTGATAACAAAGTATATACATTTTCATTTCGTAGAAAAATTACTAATACCATCACAGCCAATGCGCTGGTTTTATGATGTGCTTCCCGAGCTCTTCATTGTAGTTTCAGCAATATGAGAAGCCCTGCAAGCATGCAATAAAAACAGAGCCGGCTTCGTGCTCGCCTTCCTCATTGATGCCTCTTGCACAAGGCAAGTTCTGTTCGCATAATCACCGAGGGCTGGTGGCATGCTCTCTAACCTTGAATGTGAAGGGATTGGGGAGGGAGGAGAATACTTTCTGCCAGGGGTTTGAAAGAAAATAATATTTATTCACAATACTTTTTAGGACCTAAAGACTTTTATTTAAGATTTACAAGATTGCTGGTAAGGATGATTCATAACCGAAGTCCAGTTTTCCTTAGGGATTAACCACCATGGTTTGTTTTTTGTTTTTCTAGCATAGCAACTGAATTTCATCATTCATTTTGTCATTTAGCAATAGAAGACAACTTCACCAAAGAAGCTCACAGTACGAGTAAAATTGGAAGTAAATGGAAGCCATATGTTGTTGCTGTAATTTCCAAGGTTAAAAAAAGCTATAGTTTTGGCTATTACCTTTTATTCTAAGTAGAAGGAAAGTAAAAAAAAAAAAAAATGCTTTTATTATCAATAGCCTTAAGTTTTAGAAAATATATTTATTTTGTTAATGGCAGCATGAAGAGCTCATGACCAAAGTGTTTGGAGCAAGGCTGATGTCTGGCAGTAATCCATTTCTTAACTTATGTACAACTGTGGAGTTATTAATGCTAGTCAGGTTATGTGCAAGGATTCAGGAAAATTCTTTATTCCTCATTGACTCCTGACAGTTATTGTACCTAGGAACTGGGTAACGTGTTCTGAAGTGAGCAATTATGGAAATGTTTACTTCACTGGCTGCATGTAAATGTGTGCAGAGAATGTACCAGAATTTTTCCTTGGGGGTATTTAATTCTCTCCAGGGCAATGAAAATCAAATGATTTCTTTTTTTTTTTTTTCAAAGCTGGGTTTTTTTTTTTTTTAAGTGTTATAATGCAGCTGAATAATGATGAATACAGTAGAGGAAAAGGAGAGGGAGAGAAAAGAGGAAAAGAGAAAGAGTGAGCTACCAACAGATCTGGAAAACAAATTTCCCTATGGAAGCTAAAACGCAAAAGGAAAGAGTTGAGGGTAAAGGTGGACAGAAGGCTAGCACTGTCAGAGACTAAACTTTGCTGGGGAAAAATGAGAAAAAATGACTACTG